>NC_133660.1:211337599-211536184 GCF_037893015.1 Macrotis lagotis | reverse complement strand
GCTTGGTGGAACCTGCCTCATAAAACTTGGTTTTCTTTGATCTAGCTTCCAAGAAACAATGATGAAGCATCTGTGGCAGACATTAGTGTAGAAGAAAATTCAGGACAACGAAGTTCAATCAAACCAGTGATTTGTCTTTTTAACAAGTTCTGTAGTGAGTACCAATGAGAAACCACCAGATGGCGATCTTAGGCCAAAAAGGAGATATTCGTATATGTGAGCTGTAAATTAGGTTGGAATGAGTCAGAGCTTATGTTGAATTTAACTGCAATCACACGTTCAGCCACTTAATTAAATTTAAAAAAAAATTCCAAGTATCTAATATAATGCAAGGCCTGGGGCTAGAGACCTAAAGAAGTGAACTGGAGCCATAAGTGATTCCTTGGCCATATATTATAATGGAAAAGACCTGGATTGGAAGTCAGAGCATTTGGGTTCTATTCTTTCTCTGTTAAGGGCTAACTTGCAAACTTGAATAGTTCATTTAACTTCTGTGGACCTTAGTTCTATCATTTGTAAAACAAGAAGGTTAACATAGATGGTAGAGTTATGGCTAGGACGGTGTCCTAGGAGCTTTGGGCCATCCACAGTGTTGACATTTTTGACTGACAATACATATTTCTTTGATAGGTAGAAAAAAGATAGTTTAGGGCCTAATTGGCAAGAATAATTAATTAAATATTCTTCCTTTGGGTGGCTGTTCCCTAGGTGAGCTCCTCCCTGGCTCCCCCCTTCCCTTCTTTTCCCCCTTTGCAGTGGTAGCCTCAAAAATAGCTGTATTGTATTCAGGGCTTTTGCCCATAAAGATAGTGGTCTAGGCTCTCTCTTCCCCATCTTGTATCAAGAGAGTTTTTTTCCTTATCTCCAGCTGTTCCAACCAATTGAATTTGTTTAAAGACTTGATTCAGGGATGCCTTCTGTGATGTTTGTCCCAGGGCTAGAATTATTTTTTTATCTGATCTTAGAACAATGCTGGAGCTTGAAATTTTGGTTCAAATAGGAGATCCAGGACACTGCTCTCAGGGAATAAAGACCATAGGTTTTCTCTTTTTATTTGGATAGAAAACATATCACTGGTATCTCCTGGGGTCTGGGTCCCCCAGCTCCAAAGAAAAGAGAAAGATTATGTGTGGGGTAAGGAAGTAGTGGGATTCAAGGTGGGCCTCTCACTATAACAAGACCCTGGGAGATGGAAGACTAATGCCAGTCAGGGGGATAACAGTGGTCCTGCCTTGCAGTGTCTTCCCAGCCTATAAATGGTGGACTGCTGCAAGAAGGAATCGCCATATAGATGTTAAAGGGGCCCAAGTGGTGCTGGTCATGTCCAAGTCTTCTGGCCCTAGTTAGGACTGTATTTTCAGTGTGATCAGTCCATGGTTAAAGACCCTTCAACCCTTCATAGCCTGTGATTCTAGATGAGACATCCGACAGATTTGCCCAAGGTCATATGACTAATAAGTTGTAGACTTGAGTTAAGACCTTTTGTAATCATTGTGGCTCAGAGGGTAGTGCTTGGCAGAGGTGACCAGGATTCTTTTGTACTTTTTTTTTCTCTTTCCTACTTAGGGATAGGGGAGGGAAGTCAAGAGTACATAGGTGGAATGTGTAGCAATCATGGCATCAGTACTGTACTACCATTATCAGCACTGTTGAGAATCCTGTCAAGATGCCTTTACTCAATGTGCAGCGAGCTCTTAGCAGGTTGGAGAAGGGACTGAGCAGAAGTTGAATGAGAGGACAGGGGAGGGAAGGAAGCAAGGAAGGAGGGAAGGAAGGAAAGAAGGAAGGGAAACAAGAAGGAAGGAAGGGATGGAGGGAGGGGAAACAAGAAGGAAAGGAAGGATGGAAGGAGGGGAAGCAAGGAAGGAAAGGAAAGCAAGAAGGAAGGAAAAAGGAAAACAAAAAGAATGAATGAAAGAAAGGAAGTAAGAAAAGAAAGGAAACAAGGATGAAGGGAAATAAGAAGGAAGAAAGGAAGGACAGAAGGGAAATAAGAATAATGGAAAGAAAGAAACCAAGAAGGGAGGAAGAGAAAAGAAGGAAAATAAGAAAGAAGAAAATAAAGAAAACAAGAAGGGAGAAAATGAAGAAAGGAATGAAAGGAGGGAAACAAGAAGGAAATAAAGAAGGAAAGGAAACACAAAGGACCAAAATGAAGAAAAGGAAAGAAGGGAACCAAGAAGGAAGGAAAGGCACAAGACAGGAAGGAAGTACATCTTGAACTAGATGCCTCATAAACACCTTAAACTCATCATGTCCAAAACTGATCTCATCTCTTCCTTTTTTCTTACATCTCTATGACTGTTGAGGGTACCATTAGTCTTCCAAACATTCAGACTTAAAAAAAGAGTGGTCATTCTGGACTCCTCACTCTCTTTCACCCCTACATCCAATTTGTTGCCAAGGGCTGTTGATTCTAACTATATAACATTTCATATTTGGATATATATATGTGTGTGTGTGTGTGTGTGTGTGTGTGTGTGTGTGTGTATATATATATGTATATATATATACATATATATATATATATACACACATATATATAATGTTCCTCCCTTCCTTTTTTCTGCACTGACAATGCTACCAACCCGAAATAGACCCATATTACCTCAGGCCCAGACTTTTGCAATGGCCTGTTTGTTAGTCTCCCTGTTTCAAAGTTTTCCCACTCTAGTCCATCCTCTACTCAGTTTTCAAATTTATCTTCCAAAAATGAAGATCCAGGGGGCAGCTAGATGGTGCAGTGGATAGAGCACCAGCCCTGGAGTCAGGAGGAACTGAGTTCAAATCCAGCCTCAGACACTTAATAATTACCTGGCTGTGTGACCTTTGGGCAAGGCACTTAACCCCATTGACTTACAAAAAAAATCTCCCCCAAACAAAAATGAAACAAAAATGAAGATACAATCATATTCCTCCATCTTTTAAATAAACTCTCTAGATATTGCTGCTTGCTAATGACATCATGTTGAAAATTTGGACTCACAATTGAATAGTTATGGAGGTGATGTGCTGGGTTGCTTTTGGGAAACTGGAGCACTTATAAATGTTTCAGGATGTTTCTTATGATCAAATTAATCTTCTTATTACCAATATCTTTTTGATATCATGGAATTTTATATTCTCTGAAGAGTGAAAATTGTGAATAACCTAAATGGAAATACAAAGATTCATAGTAGTAGGCAGTAGCATTTTTCTTTTTTAAAAAGTAGACATAATTTTTTAGTTTTTCCCAACTGTATATTAAAACAAATTTTAACTTTCTTTTTAAAAAAAAATTGAGTTTCAAATTCTCTCTCTCTCTCCCCCTCTCCATCCCCATCCCTGAAGTGGTAAGCAATTTGATATGTTATAGATTTTCAATTGTGCAAAATATGTTTCCTTATTTGTCATGTTGGGAAAGAAAATACAGATAAAAAACTACTCTAGAAATAAAGAAAGTGAAAAATAATATTCTTTAATCTGAATCCAGATTCCATTATTTCTTTATCCCAATAACATTTTTTCATCACGAGTTCTTTGGATTTGTCATGGACCATTGTGTTGCTGAGAAGCCATGTCATTCACAGCTGATCATTGGATCATATCACTATTGCTATGAACTGGGATTTTCCAGGGGAAAAAATAGTCTAAAAAATAGAATTCAATAAATAGTATAAAAGACATCCAAGGAAAGTATGATTGGGAAGAGAGGTGGGCTAGTCATATGGTGAGTGGGAGAAAGATGGAGAGTTCTGAGTGCTTCATTGCTACCTATAGAATGTCAAAAGGCCTAGATAGAAGAAGGTTTTCTATTACACAGTGGCTAAATCCTCTGTGGAGGCTATATGGGAAGAGAATGAAAAAGATGAGAAGGTGTAGCTGCCATCTGAACTACTCAAGGGAGTAACCTCATTGACGAGCTCACAGATCTGTAGAAGTCTCCTACTCAAGGAAACATTTGATTCTTTTCATTTAGAATGATTTCTGAAAAGCCAGTTATGTATGTGCTTTTAAGGTAGCTAGGTGATCAGTGGATAAGTATTGAGCCTGGATTCAGGAAGAGTTCAAATCTGGCCTTAGGCACTTGCTGGCTGTATAACCCTGCGCAAGGCACCAACCCCTTTTGCCTCAGTTTCCTCTACAACAAATGTGTTTTTAGAGTTTTTGAAATTCACATTGTTCTAATTTTTGTCTTAGCCACTAGATGGCAATCTTCACCTCATTTTCAAAAAATAAAGTTCTGTTAGTCCCAGCCTTGCTGGGAAGGGGCTTTGAAAAATCCCCATTTCATCCTTTGCTTCCTTGTTCCTGGGCTGCAGTCTGCATTGGAGCAGACTCTGCATTGTAGTCTCTAGCTCTGTGGTGATGCTTCCCAAGGACATATTGACCCTCTTTTTTCCATGAAGAAGTGACAAGGAGTGACAGTCTGTGTGAAGAAAATACCTTTCCTTTCGTATTACTGGGAACTGGGAATTTTGTAGTATTATTTAATGGCTCTTATACACTCATATTTAGATATTCTTTAAATGACTGTGAATTACAGAAGACTCAAAGTTATGAGTTACGCAAAGGAATTAGGTCATATAGCATGCCATCATCATGAATTGGCATTGGAGTCCTTAAGATATTAAGAAGATCTCTTCTAGAAAGGTAGACCTCTTCTAGAGATTTTTAAGGGGGCAATATATTAACTTTGGCTATATTAATTATTCTTTTTAAAGATTTTGAAATTTTGGTGATTGGTGTGTGTGTTGTGTATGTGTGTGTGTGTGTGTGTGTGTGTGTGTGTGTGTGTGTGTGTGAGAGAGAGAGAGAGAGAGAGAGAGAGAGAGAGAGAGAGAGAGAGAGAAACTAAGGCTCTGTTCATTCATATAGCTTCCTGGGAGTCTTTCCAACACATAGGAGTTAGGGGCTTCTCTCTTCAGCTTCTGATTAGTGGACCAGCATGAATAATACAAAGATAGGGAAGCTATGTCCAAATGAATCAATCAGTACTGTATTGCTAGAAATCCTATCCTTGCTCTCTGAATAGCCTTTTCCCTACTGTGGAGAAGTAAACCAGTAAACCTCTCTTTGTCAGACCTTTGATGAGAATCTCATTTCATTGTAATTTCTAACTTGAGCTATCAGATTGAATTGGGCCTAGACTATTAGAGGACATAAACCAGATTTGCACTAGGTAGGTTGTGATTTGTTTGACTAATGATATCACAGATCCATTGGGGTGTGCTTTACCAATAATAACTTGTGAATAAGCCCTAGGGTAGAGTGGAAAGCATGCTGACTTTGAGATCAGAGGACTCCCACCCATTAACTGTGTAATTTCAGTTTGGTCACAATTTCACTGGGCCTAAATTCCTAATATATAATATGAGGCATATAAGACATTGATGATATATTGTTCAGTTATTTTTCAGGTGTGTTCAATGCTTTCTGACCCCTCTAGGATTTTCTTGGCAAAGATACTGGGGTAGTTTTACCATTTTCTTCTCTGGCTCATTTTACAGATGAGGAAACTGAGGCAAACAGGGTTAGGTGACTGACCCAGGGTCATACAACTAGTAAGTATTTGAGGCTGGACTTAAATTTAGGAACTTTTTAATTTAAACTCCTAGCTGATTTCAATCTCTCTTGATTAGTTTTGGGCTTTATCCTCAAACTCCAAACTCCCTTCATTCTCCTGCTAAACATTTATATTGAGGAAATACAAATTTGAAAGTGGGAGACATTATGACCTAAGAAATAGGAATGACTAGGTGGCAAACTGGTCCTGGAGTCAGGAGAACCTGAGTTCAAATCCAGCCTCAGACAATTAGTAGCTGTGTGACCCTGTGCAAGTCATTTAATCTTCAGATAGATACAGCATGTGTGCACACGCACACACACACACACACACATACATACATACAAAAAGGTAGGGAACTTCAGAGTTTTGGGGCTCAAGGCCTGCCTTGACCGCAGTCAAGTTAGTGAAGCTCACTGTGCCCATAGGAAATTCTCCAAGACAATAAGAGTAGTGGAATAGTGGCAAAGGGAATTTCTTCTTATATGAGATCACAGGTGAGGACCAAAGCAATTTTTTGAGAAGGAAGGTGAATATCATGGACCCATTAAAGTATATTACTGCGTGTGAGATACTAAATTTGGAGAGAATTCAAGTGAATGCTTTCCTGACAGGGGAAATTCAGCTGAGTAGGTAGAGTTTTGCAAACATGGTAGACCTCTGTGGTCTACAAAAGAAATGACCTCAGAAGTTGGTGGGAGAGGTTTGAAGAATGAGGAGGGGAGAATGTCAGCTTTGAACAACCAAACATTGGCTATATTAGTCTCAGCTTGTAACAGATAGATGGTAGTTAGGTTAGTTTGTTCAGGAAGTTTGTTGGCTTCTATGCTAAGGACTGCACTTTGCTTCTTTCACCACCCTCCTTCAAGCACAATTTCATAACATGGGGAGGCAGATGTCATCAAAGTCCTTCACAGAATCTCAGCCTTCAAAGAGATCTCAGAAAATAAGTCCAGTTTGTACCTCAACAAGATTTCTCATAAGTAGTCATCTGGCATTTACTTAAAAACCTTTATTAAGAGGCAATGTGATGTAGGGGCTAGGATACTGGTCAGGGGCTCAGATCTTACCCCAAGTACCGAAATAATCATGTGGTGAGGATCAAATGAAATAATCCATTTTAGTGCTTTGCAATCATAATAATAGCAGTTAACCTTTATGGAGAGTTTTAAGTTTGCAAAGCACTTTAGAAATTTCTCATTTTATCTGCATGTCTACTCTGAGAGGCAGGCGTCTTTATAATCTTACTTTACAGCAAGGGCAGACAGAGTGTTAAGCTCCTTACCTAAGGTCATACATAGTTAAATATCTGAAGCTGAATTTGAACTCAGACCTTCCCAATTCTCGAGCCAGTGCTCCATCTACTGCACCATGCAGGTGCCTCTATTAGATGGATGAAATCTAATTCAGTAAGAATCACAGATAGGATACGAACCCAGTCCTCTGACTCTAGATCCAAAGAGCACTGGGTCTAGAGGCAGAGGACCTGGGTTCATATCCTATCTATGATTCTTACTATTCAATGACTCTTCAGCAAGACCCCATACCTCCCTCTGCCTCAGTTTCCTCAGCTGTAATTTGGTGGTCTCTGAGCTCCCTTGCAGTTCCAGATTTGAGATCTGATTATCATAACATACCCATGTTCCTGCCATTATCTTCATCTCTGTCATCATCATGTCCTTGTGAATGAAA
Organism: Macrotis lagotis; assembly: GCF_037893015.1. Lineage (NCBI taxonomy): Eukaryota > Metazoa > Chordata > Mammalia > Peramelemorphia > Peramelidae > Macrotis > Macrotis lagotis. The sequence goes on along the minus strand of NC_133660.1, from coordinate 211,528,947 downwards.
GTACAGCCTTTTGTACCCGACAGGATGCCAGAGAGCTGATCCGGGAGAGGCATGCATTAGAAGCTATTTCTCCAGAGGTGGGGGTGCTCAGTAATGAGTCATTCATATGGCTTCTTGGGGTGTTCTGCGATGACTAGCGCAGCACATTTGTGAGGCAGCTGGCTGCAGTTAAGGGCCAGGACCTCTCACTAGAGATAGTGTTTTTCTTGGTGCAAAAAACCCTTAGCTATTTCCAAAGTCAGTTAACAGTTGCTTTTTAAATTGACAAATTAAATTTGTCTCTGTCAAACTAATCCAATTAAAATAATACCTTTAGAGCAGAGAATCAATGAATTCAAGGAGAAGGATATTAGAAGATTAGGGGGGGAAATCCTCCAAAACCTCTTTTCTTGCTAATTCCTGATTTCAAAAGACAACCTCTGAGCCTATCCAGAAGCAAAATAGTAAAATCAGAATGATTTGTTATAGGATCCGAAAGCACCTCCAGGGTTTATCTCTAGTTCAGTTCCCTTATTTTACGAATGAGGAAATGGAGGGTCACAAAAGTGAAAGGACTTCTTCAAGGTCACAAAAAGAATAAATATCGGATGTGGGATTTGAGCCCTGATCAAATCTGGCACCAAATTCACTATGCTTTCCATTATGTCCTTCTGTCTTCTTAAAATGCTATGTAGAGGTCAGAGAGAGACAACATTATCATATATTGCAATGTTTTCTTTATATACAACAATTCAGTGTTGGGTAAAGATTAGCAATAGCCCTTAGGTAGCTAGAAATTTGGCATTAGTAGGATTGGGAGAGTAAGAGGGAGAGGGAGTTAATTAGAAATTGGAGAAAATTTCAGTGGAGAAATTTTTGCCAGGGACCAAATTCTGTGTCTTATAAGAGACTTGCATCAAATGCTTACCCTGGGACAGAGATGTCAAACACACTATCCACAGACCACACGATGCCCACAAAACTCCCAAGGTGCTGAAACAGATAAAAATGTCATTTCTAACTGATCTTAATGCATATTTGATGTATTCATCATTTGACGTATAAATCACCAATTTCTGTTTGAATTTGATAACACTGCTTCAAGAGGATGGGATAGTCATATCCCCATTTGTTGAGCCAAACTTTTTGGAAACATTGCTCTCTAGTGTAGTTGCCTAGGTTATTACTGGGAAAGACTGTGAAAAGGTATATTTAAATAAACTCTGGATAATGGATGATGCTCTCATACTTTCTCAGACACCAGTGGAGTGAAGTAGGGCTATGTGCTTACTCCCATGATTTTTAGCATATTTTCAGTGATGTTGGCAGATGCCTTTAATGACGGTGAAAATGGCATCATGGTAGTTACTCCACAGGCATTGACTGCAAATGTGGCTACAAGCTGAGACTAGAGTTGGTGCTTCCATTTGAATTATCTTAGGAAGTTTCTGAAGATGATAAGATTCTCAACACTGAGGTCCTTTTATAGAGGTGAACTGCCAAACTTTCCAAGGTTATTGCATAGGGCTCACTCCATTGGGCTGGCTGAGTTTGAATGCCCAAAGTCCATTTGACCAAAAGTCTGCTTTTTGGAGAACTCACACAAGTGCTCAAGCAGAGGTCAGAAGAAGCTTATAGGTGGATACTCTCAATATCTCCTAAAGAATTTTAGAACTGATTGTGAAACATGGGAGACATTGGCATAGGACTACCTAACATGGTATACCCTTATCAGAGAAGGTGCTGGGCTCTATGAGCAAAAGAGATTTTCAGGAGCTCAAAAAATGTGAGATGTGCAAATTTGGAGACTTTTCCACTCTCACTGCTCATACAGACTATTTGTATCCAAATTGTGGTAGAGCCTTTTGAGCTCATACTGGCATGATCAGCCACAGTCAGACATGTTGTACCTTGAGCCCAACATAATGATGACCTTTTGGTCCTTTTGAAGAATAAAGACTATCCAATTGCCTTAATATGCATGAAGCTATTCTTCATATGAGTCACCCTAGTAAATGATTTCATGAGTGGCACGGACCAAAAAAAACTAACCCTTTGGTAATAGATCTTTTTGTATCTAGAAATATATAACTAATATTAACTATAATTCATTATTCATAGAAATATGAGTATATTAATATAAATTAATAATTAACTACTATATATTAACTGGGAAAGATTGCTTTATATATATGTAAAGCAATATTCCCCAGTTATTATTTTGACTGACTTTCAATTCAGAAAGATTAGAATTAAAGTCTTCTCACTGATACATCGGTCTATTGACTCTGGAGTAGTAATCCCTAAATCTCTCAGTTTCCCAGGCAACTCTATTCTCTGAGTTGCAGGGCAGTGGAATCTGCATTGGGAGAGTGGATTACTCATGGATCTACCTTCCCTGACTGCATCACAAGACTATTGCTCTTTTTAAGGAGGTAGAGATGCAGTAGAAGCAGCACTGCATTGGGAATCAGGTGTTGGGTTCTGGGCTTTGCTCCTGACTGGCAGCGTGGACTAGTCAGTAAGCCTGTTTGACCTTTAGTTTCCTTTTTCACCAAAAGATCATATGATCAGAGACTTAGAACTGGGTAAGACCTTAGATATCATCTAATTCTATGCATCCATTTTATAGATAAAGAAATCAAGACCCAGAGAGTTAAATGTCTTACCCAAGATCACAAAGATGGTGGGCAGTGGAATTAGAATTTGAATGCAGGTTCACTGACTTCAAATCCAGAATTTTTCCCCACCCTCGCTCTCAGTACCATGCTTAGATGGGCCCTAAGGTCCCTTCCAGTTCTAATATTCTGTAATCATTTGATGGAAAGATGGCTATATTAATGATTCTGTAGACTAGTGGAACCATAGTACTCAACCTTGGAGTAAAAACAGAAGGTTTATTGATATGACTTCGGGACTGAAGAATTATTTTTTTTTTTGAGTACTTGGACAGTGCATTGCATGACAGCTATAATAACTAAACTTTAATTAACACCTCACAGCTTACAAAGTACTTTATCTTCATAACCTGAAAGGGTAGGTAGCAGAAGTATCATTAGTCTGGTTTTATATGGGAGTAAACTGAGTCTTAGAGAGAGCTTCAGTTACTTGTCCAGGGTGACAGAATGAGAAATTGGAATTTGAACCCAGCTTTCCCAAGGCCTTGATATCATTTTCCCCACCCTCCAAGCACAAGGAACTTAGGGAGAGAATTTGACTTGAATAATGATAACCAACCATATCTTTTTAACATAACAGGAAGCAAGGAATGGATTTACACTGGGAGTAGAGGAGATTCATATCTTTATGTACTAGAACAAAGCAGCTCTCCTTGGACAGCCTTCCTCTTCTGGGATGTGGCTGACTTCAGATATTCTCTGAAGAGGTGGGGGAAGGGGAGGTATGAGAATGCTGAAGTCCAATGTCCAGGGCAGGTCTTAGTAAAACCATGAAGCTAATGTCTAGAACTCACCTCTTAGCCTTCTGCTTGCTTCCTTGCTGATAGGGGGTTGCTCCTATCTTCTACTAGCTTTGTAGGGTGTCCCACTAACTCAGATCAATTCAATATGACTGAAGCCATCCAAGGTCAATTGCTCGTCATTTATTTCTGTGGTACCATGTGTATTGGAAAGGGAGCAAAGAGACCAATTAGAAGACAGTTATCCTGGTCAGGGTGAACGTTCAAAAGGGGCACTCTGCTAGCAGACCTCATTTGTTTGCCTCCTGCCCTTTTCAAGTTGATCAGAGGCAGTTAGGTTTTACACACAGTATAAAAGTCTGTAAAATCTGTGTTCAAATTGTGCCTTGGAAATTTGTTAGCTGTGTGACCCTGAGTGAGTTATTTAACCTCTCAAATACTCAGTTTTCTCACTTGAAACAGGAAGATAATAATAATAATAGCTACCTCAGGGTATTTGTGAGGATCAAATGAGATAATATACTTTTATATATTATATGCACATATATACATACAAAGCACTTTATATATAAATATACATACTTATATATATATATACATATATGTGTGTGTGTGTGTGTGTGTGTGTGTGTGTGTGTATAAAGTGTTTTGCTAACCTAAAAGCACATTATAAATATTAGCTATTTTTATCCTCCCTGCTTGGGATTGCCTTAATTATTGGCACGGAAATTCTAAAGTTTGACACCTTTTTCCCCTTAAACTAAACATTGGTTTGTGAGGGTTGGCCCTATTGTTTTTCTGGAGTCAAGATATATGGAATACTTCAGTTCTCCTCTAGGAGATGAGTTCTGGGGAGCTGAGGAGGAAACTCATTCTCTGGTTTCCCATCTTTGTAACTGATGAGCCAAATAAATAGCTATTTATGGAAGGCCTGCTGTGTCTCCAGCCATGTGCTACGATGCCATGAGGGATGTAAGAGAAGGATGAATATTGTCTGTTTTCAAGAAGAAATTTGTTATCTAGCTGTGGAGACAAGATGTACCCATGAGGAAGGGATTAGAGAAAAAATAGAGCTGCTCTATGATGGAGGGGAAAAGGGCACTAGATTTGAAGCCCAAAATGGTGGTGGTGGTGGTGAATTCTGAGTGACCCTTTATGGAGGGGAGAGAGACTTTGCACCCCCAACTTTGGTATCATTCTCACATTGTATTTAGGGGAATACAACAAACAAGCACCTGCTAAGCTAAAACAGAATTGCCTGCACTTCCCTCTTTATAATAGTTGGAAAACCAGTATTTCTCTGTTCAGATACACCCTGGGACTTTGCTGAATGCATAGATTTCCTGGGAATATAGACTATGTCTAGCTCCACTTTAAGGGAATAAGCCCAGCCTGCTGGGCTCTTTGCCAACCTGAAATCCTGTCCAAGCTGAAACCCTTTGTTGTATGACCAGTCAAGGGCTAAGATGGGAGAAGGGAGAGAAAAGAAGCATGAGCTCTGGTCTGGCTTCCAGGAGGAATTTATTGTCTGGCTGTGAAGATAAGACATTCACACAAAAATGGTATAGGGAGAAGAGAGATGCAGCCCTCCCTGTATGCTGTTGCCTTGCTCTGGACCCCTCCATGGCTGCCAGTGTTTAGAAGCTTCTGATGACACCATCTTCTGCTTGATTCCTCTTATTAACTTATCCTCTTCCCTTGAGCCAACTTGGGTTTTTTTTTCCAAAAGAAAGAATAAGTCAATATTGAGAACTGATGACTCGGATTTATATAGTACATTTCAGATCATAGCCTCATAGGTTTAGAACTGGAAGGGTCTTTAGAAGCCAACAATCAATCTCCTTTTATAGATTAGATCAAGAGAAGTCAAGTAAGTGAACTGAGTTCCCATTGAAAGGATAGAGGTAGCATTTGAACTCAGGTCCTTTGATTCTAAAGGCAACTCTTCTTCCATAAAGTTCCTTGAGGGCAAGGACTGTCTTGTTTTAACATGGATGTATGCCCAGGGCTTAGTACTGGCTCAAAGCAAGTATATAATTAGAAGAGTTTATTAAGTATGACAAAGCTAAAAACCAAAAATCAAAACCAAAAAAAAAAACCCCACCAACCCCCCAAAACTCAGTTTCAATCTCAAGGTAGGGTTTTACATTTTAAGGAGAGAAAGAGAATACATAATAAGCTTTTCCCTTCCTCCCTCTATCCCTAGGAAATTCCTCTTTTACATTCTCCCCCTCCTGACTTTCATCTCTATCTGCTGAAACCTGACCCTTCCTGTTGGGTTTGGGGGCTGAGAAAAGAGAGAAAGAGAGCATCTCCTAGTGATCAGTACTGAAAGTAGACAGAACACATAGGAGCTGGAAGAAATATTGGAGGCCATCTTAACCAAGACCCTCCTTTTACAAATGAGAGGAAGCGAATCACACAGAGTCAACTAGTTGTTAGTAGGAGAGTTATGATTAAGAACCTGAGCTGATTCTAAATCTAATGTTTTTTTCATTATGCCACATAATACTGAACAGTAGCAGCTGTTCAGGTGAAGATATGTGCTTTAGAGATGGAGGGAATAATCATTGACTGGAATTTATGAATATTATTTCAGAGCCAGACACCTTCCCTTCTAGCTCCCCCACCAGCCACATAACTGTATGACCCAGTGATAGATCTCCTGTGGTATCCTTTGAGAAAGCCATAGCTACTGATAGCCAGGTCCTAGCTAACCAAGAGAGACTTTGAGAGAGCCAAGCATCTATTAGTAGGTAGGAGCATCCTGCTAAGCCTTTGTCCTTAGCAGGGACATTATAATTATTTCTTAGATTGGCACTTGCCAAAGGACTTCAAGTCTCCTGTTTGGTGGTGGCAATACCAGCCCTGGACCTTTACTTTAGGAATGGGAAGGAAAAGGTTTGGACTACTCAACCTGAATTAGTTGAAATCACACAAACTCATCCACTCGCCATGTTTCAAAAAACTCAAATACATATACTCTTAAGAAAACTTCTCTGATCTCCCCCTCCTCCTCTGAGCCCTAATAGCCCTTTGGTTCTTTCTTTGGGTAACTATTACTTTCTGCCTTGCAGTATAATAATAATAATAATAATAATAATAATAATAACTCACATTTACATATAGCACTTTGATTTTAGATATAGGATCTCATTTACTCTTTACAAGAACCTTATGAAGCGGGCACTATCATCCTTATTTTAAAGATGAGGAAACAGGTTGAAAGGTCACACAAGTACCTGAAGTAGGATTAGAACTCTAGTCTTTCTGACTTCATGTGTAATGTGCTCTGAAGTACCAAGGCTGATTGTATACATGTTTGGTCTCAACAAAAACTCCTTCAGGTCAGACTATCTTAGCTATCTTTGTATATCCCCCATGTCTAGCCAATATTAGGTGCTCATAACCTCTTATGTTTCTTTTTTTAAAAAAAATATTTAAGGCAATGTGGTTAAGTGACTTGTTCAAGGTCACACACAGCTAGGCAGTTGTTAAGTGTCTGAGTCTAGATTTGAACTTGGGTCTTCCTAACTCTAGGGCCAGTGCTCTATCCACTGCACCACCTAGCTTCCCAACCTCTCATATTTCTACATTCCTTAGGGTTTATAGTATCGGACATTATTTTTGAAGATTGTTGCAAGAATGAGTGAATGAATTATCAATCCAGTGATAAGCATGCCTACTATGTGAAGTAACTGCGTTTGGGATCACAAACACAAAGAATGAAAAAATACCTATACCCCAGGTAGACATTATTCTGAAAGTAAAAGGCAAAGAAAATCTGCATCAGAAATGTGGGAATTATACTTTAAAATTCAGTATTAGGAATGACTTCTGGAGAAATTGTCTAGAAAGTTTTAACTAGGTGAGATTAGCTTACATGGACTTCTCAGACTAGTTAATCACTTCTCTGGTGTCTCCCTTTCCTCCCCCCCCCCCCCATTCTAAAGATTGTCAGCAAACTCTCCTGTCTCTCTTACCTTTTGACTTTTTATCCTCTCTTGACTTCCCTTCTTCCCTCACCTTTACACTTTCAGAGGCAGAGGTCACTCTGCTTTGACCTTTATCTTGAGCCCCGATTCCTTCAAATTCTCATTTCTGCTCTGCTTCTCCTACTTGCTGTGATAATGGATCATTTGCCACCATCCTCCAAATATCAATTTGGACATGAAGATCTATCCTTCTAACAACTATTTCTCCAGAGAAGTCATAGTATTATAGGATAATGGAGATTCAGACTGAGTCATCCTATTGAGACTTTTCAGTTTGAAATTCTTGCCCCCTTCATTCTTGTCTCTTAGAAATGTCTGGCTATCCTGAGTTGAATAATATTCCTTACATCAGCAACCTATAGTATGAGTTTTAAAGGAGTATAAGGTCTAAGGAAGAGATGGAGAACATCATTAAAAACAAACTAGATAATTTTGATTACATTAAATTAAAAAACTTTTGCACAGACAAAACCACTGTAACCAAGACCAAAAGAAATGTAGTAAATTGGGAAACAATTTTTGCAACTAGCATTTCTGACAAAAGACTCATTTCTAAAATATACAGAGAACTGAGTCAAATTTTCAAAAAAGCAAGCCAAAGACAAATAGTCAAAGGATATGCAAAGGCAATTTACAACTGAGGAAATCAAAGCAATCCATACTCATATGAAAAATTGCTCCAAATCATTACTTATTAGAGAAATGCAAATTAGAGCATCTCTGAGATACCACTTCACATCTATCAGACTGGCCATTATGATCAGAAAGGGCAATAATCAACGTTGGAAGGGATGTGGAAATCTGGGACACTAATACATTGTTGATGGAGCTGGAGAGCAATTTGAAATTATACCCAAAGGGCAACAAAAGCATGCATATCCTTTGATCCAGCAATACCACTACTGGGTCTATACCCTGAAGAGATTATGAAAAGGGTAAAAACATCACTTGTACAAAAATATTCATAGCAGCCCTGTTTGTGGTGGCAAAAAATTGGAAATTAAGTGAATGTTCTTCAATTGGGGAATGTCTGAACAAATTGTGGTAAATGTATGTCATGGAACACTATTGTTCTATTAGAAACCAGGAGGGAAGGGATTTCAGGGAAGCCTGGAAGGATTTGTATGAACTGATGCTGAGCAAGATGAGCAGAACCAGAAGAACACTGTATACCCTAACAGCAACATGGGAGTAATGCTCAACCTTGAAGGTCTCGCTCATTCCATCAGTGCAACAATCAGGGACAATTTGGGGCTATCTGCAATAGAGAAATACCATCTGTAGCCAGAGAATTATGAACTTTGAACAAAGACCAAAGACTATTACCTTCAAATTAGAGAAACTAAAAACCATTATCTTATTATGTAATTTTGCTATCTTGTACTTTTTCTTCCTTAAGGATATGATTTCTCTGTCATCACATTCAACTGAGATCAATGTATAACATGAAAACAATGTAAAGACTAACAGAATGTCTTCTGTGGGAGAGTGGGGGGAGGCAAGTAAGAATGGGGGGGAATTGTAAAACTCAAAATAAATAAAATGTTTCTAAAAAAAAAGAAGTGCAAGGTCTGATTCTTTTAATTGTACATGAGTCTTGTCAATGCCAATCCAATATTCTCCCTCCTGCAGCTTTGGAAAGTTGCATCAAACCACCTATTGTGGGCAGCTGGTTTGTGGTCACCAGGTCTCCTGTGCAAAGAGCTGGTATGTGTGGTCAGCATTGTCCTTCACGAGTCCTTCTGTTGCTCCAGATGGCGAGGGTGAGAACTTTGCATCCACTTTGGAAAGGTCATCAACCTCAGTCCTAAACAACTCAATGACCTAGTTTTAAATGAACCATCAAATATCTAAGCACTGGGCCTTGTATGTACCACATATTTAATAAATAATTGTGGATGGATTGTTGACTCACAGCTACTTTAATAACTTTCCTTGGGATAGCATTTTAAAGTTGACCAAGGAGATGCTATACAGTTTTTTTTTATTTGATTCTCACAATCCTGGGAAGTAAGTTCTAAAAAAACAGACTTTTTTTTAACAATGAGAAAATTGAGCTTTGGGAGACTGGACCACAGTCACATAGCTAACAAGTGTCAGTGGCAAAATTTGAACTTTTGACTCTAAATCTAAGCCACAACACACCATCCTGCTTCTTCTTTGATGGGTCTCTGATTTCATTGGTTACTTTATCAGGGCAGATTGCTCCCCTCAAACCCCACCCTTCTCCTGTGGGTTTTTGTTTGAGAATTCACTCAATGCACTGGGGGACGGGGGGGGGGGCTTTATCTGCTTCTTTTAATATATAGAATTGAGGAAAACTCTCTAAAACTGTCAGTTGCAGAAAAAGTGGAAAGTAGGACTTTCCTCATCTGAGGGGGCCTTATCCCAGTGAAATTACCCAATGAAATCCCTAGAGAGGCACGAGGATAGCCCTGGGATTGTTCGTGTCTTCTCTCTTGTTTTTTCTATATAACCATGCTTTTTTTCCCTGTTATTTCGGGTAACATTCTGTAGTCTATTTACAAGTATGCATCATTTCATGGCTTTTAGGGATTCTCACAATTTTGATTTTTCAAAAGCTGCCATAGTTACATAGTTTCAATAGTAACACCAAATCCCTGGCTTCTTTCTCTCCATACACCATTGCTCCCACTCCAGTTCTTCCTCACCTCTATCCTAAACTATAGAAATAGCCTCCTAATTGATCCCCTTGCTTCTGGTCTCTCCCTTCTCCAAGTTAAAAAAAGGGCTACCAAAATAAACTTTGTAATACACAAACTTGATCATATTATTCTCTGCCTACAAATCTTTTGTGTTTTCCTATTACCTGTGAGAGAAATTATACTTTACTTAGCTAGATATTTTATTTTTATTTTTCGGCTGGGCATTTTACTATTATTGATGTGCAGTCATTTTCAGTCATGTCTGATTCTTTGTGATCCCATTTGAGGCTTTCTTGGCAAAGATCATGGAGTGGTTTGCCTTTCCTCTTTCAGCTCATTTTCACATGAGAAAGCTGAGGTAAACAGGATTAAGTGACTTGTCTAGGATCACACAGCTAGCTATTTTACAGTTGAGAAAACTGAGGCAGATAGAGCTTAAGTGACTTCCCTTTAGTCACATGGAAAATAGATTTAAACTCAGATCTTCCTGACTCCAGGTCTGGCACCCCTAATTATTGGGTCACTTAGCTGTCCCTGACAATAACATAATAATAAAGTGATATACTATTGCAACAGGGAACAACCTGGTACCCAATGGTCTAGAACAGAACTTCCTAGCCTGCATTCACATGGAGCTTTAGGGTTTACAAGATGTTTGTATCTTCATAATAACCCTGAAAGTGAGTTGCTATTATCATTTTTTAATGTATGAGGAAACTGAGGCTAAATGATCTGCCCAGGGTCATCTAGTTAGTAATTGTCTGAGGCCAGATTTGAACTCTTGATTGTCTTGAGTCTATCCATTTTCCCCTGGTGTAATGGCCAGTGGAGAACAATTTGTTCCAAAAGTCAGAAAGGCAGTTGAAGCAGGTGCTATGGAGCCCTTAGAGTTTGGATAGATATTAAGATGCCAAGATCATTCATTGTATCCTGGGCCATTGCCAGTTCTTCTGAATTTTTCCCTGCCATTGGACTTTGATGACTCAGGAGGAAAGAGAGAGGCAGTCAATTTTGGGCAGCCCTGACTACTTAAATCCAATTCTTGCACAAGTCAAGACTCTGGATGGCATTGGTTCATTTGGAAGATGAAGGACCACCACCACCACTTTACCCATTGAATAGGCTGAAGTAATTCTCAATTAATGTTGAATGCTCATAATATAGGCTGGGCATAATGTCATCACTTTGCTGATGCATACATCTCTGGAATAGATATATAGAGCATTTGCTAAGCATTTAATATGTGCCAAGATCTATGCTAATCATTCGAAATGTAATATAGGGTGTCCCAAAATTTTGAAGACAGAATTAAGCCTTTTGGGCCACCCTGTATAAGGAAAAGAGACTGTTCCTCCCATTTAACACATAATATACCCCAAGGATTGTTATTCTTCTTTCAATAGCCAGAGGCTTAGCTCCTGCATAGGTTGCAGAGGCATATGATGTTGGTATTCTTCACAAATAAAGATAATACAACTTCCAAGGGGAATCCAATTCAAATATACATCTTCATCCTTCTCTGCCACTGCTGTGCTGTCATTTGAATCCAAGTGGAAAGGTCTTGGGGAAAGCTGATGGGTTAGGCTTTTATTTCTAAGGGGTCTAGAGTGGCTTCTATCTCTAATCTGCTCCCCATAATCTGCTCAAGTGGGTATATGTTTCAGGCGAAATAATTCCAGAATCCTACTTTGAATACATCTAGAACACATATTTCCTTGTCATCCATGTCTAGCCAAATGCTGCTTACATTCTTTGAGTAAGGCTGTGGTGCTGTTAATGAAGTAGATAGCCTTGGCCTTCTGAGAGGTCCAGTTCTGAACAACAGTCTCAGACATAGCCTGATCCTCTTAGGGAGATTGGTTACTGTGAGTTGGATCTTACTTGGATCCTGATGACCCAGGGACCCTATGGCAGCATTTAAAAAAATATGTTCTGTGTCAACAAACTCTGTTGCTAGCTCTTGGATTGACCAGAAGAGTTCTGATTAGCTGGGGGGCTGTTCTTATGCTAGGTGCACAGTACGTAGAATGTTGGACATGGATTCCATCAAGAAGACCTGAATTCCAATTCAGACACTGATTAGCTATATCTCCCTATTTAGCCGCTCTCATCTTCAGTTTTCTCATCTGCAAAATGGGGATAATAATAGTCCTTACTTCCAAGGGTAGTTATGCAAATCAAATGAGCTAACATTCATGAAGTACTCTGTAAACCTTATCACAAGATAAACACAGCTATAGAAATAACAGTGTCATCTTATTGTGTACTGTTCTCTGATTGTCTGAGACAATTTAGAACAATCTACATGCTCCTCAACACCTGGACCTTTGATTGCTGTTCTGTTTTCTTTCTAACATTAGCAAAAAGCTAAAAAAAAATCCTTTTCTTCACTTTGGGAGGTAATTAGGAAGGTCACATGGAAATCCTTTGTACTTTCAGTTTCACCAAATTGGCTATCTTGGTTCTGGTAAATGTTTAGGAACTGTGGACTAGGTTGTTAGGTATTCAATAGATGTTCTCACATGTGTGTGCACATATATGAATATATATGTGTATATATGTATTTGTGTATATCTAAATATCTATATATTTATATCTATCATCTATCATCCACCCATTTATCATCCATCATCTATAATCTATCTCTCATCCATCCATCCATCTATCATCTATCTACTTATCTATCTATCTATCTATCTATCTATCTATCTATCTATCTATCTATCTATCAGAGCTAAATGGTGCAGTGAATAGAGCACTGTCCCTGGAGTCAGGAAGACTTGAGTTCAAATTGGGCCTGAGACATTTGCCACTTACTATCTGTGTGACCTTAGGCAAGTCACTTAACCCTGATAACCTCTCATCCAAGATCATCTACAGTTGTCCTGATTCATATCTGGCCAATTGGACCCAGATGACTCTGGAGGAAAAAGTGAGGATGGTAACTTAGCACAGCCCCCCCCCCCCCTCACTCAAATCTCATCATGTGCTTGTACTGGTATCACCTCCCTGATGAATATCTATATCTATCTATCTATCTATCTATCTATCTATCTATCTATCTATCTATCTATATCTATCTATCTAGATATATACATGTAGACATATATACACAAAACACACATACATTCTACTTTGAATGAAGGGATTACGTGTTAGCACTCAGCACAATGATTTGCACATTGTGGACACATAAAAAATTGATAAATTGAACTTTTTGAAGTTCAGAGTAGACTTATGAAACTAACGTATCAGGGGTACTCTCAGGGTTGTGGCCACCAGCAGTAGCCAACAACCCTGATGAGGGCACCAGCTGCATTTTCTCTTGGAGACTTATGGCCAGTTTATAAAAGCAAAGCTAGCTGAGGTTTCTGAGTTGGTATTGTTAAGCTGGCATTTACACCACAGAACTGGTTTTTGCCGGAGAATACCATGAGGTAGAACCTCTGGTAGTCGGGCTACCTGGGAGGGTCTTCTCATGTGTTTATATCCCAGAGACTTGGACAGAAAGCTGCTATACATCTTAAGGTGCAGCAAGTAACAACAGAAGCTGGGCAGCGATCGTGCCACGGCCCCCATGAGCAGCAATGAGGATGTCCTTGGCCGCACTTGAACCTTCCTCATTCTCTTGGGTGTGGCTGTTCCTGGGGGTGAGGGATGCTCACAGAGGCTCCAGCTGGTGCTTTCCTATCCACAGTTCATTTACTCTGTCTTTCTGATTGTGACATCAAGATGATGAAATTCCACTGGTGGAGTGTAATGAAATGTTCTCAGAGGTGATTTTCTTATGTGAAGGAGAACTAAAGAGTTAGTTGCAATATAAATAGTACTTCACTAAACTGTCTTGTCAATCAGATTTCAGTAGAACAAAATAACCTTGGCCCGTCTGGGTCTTCTGGTAGGACAAATGAGAAAATGCTAAATGGATCAGAAGTCCCAGCTTGGGAGTGAGCTAGAATTGGCATTCTTGGAACCATGTTAATGGCTCAGTGATGAGGCCCAAGGCTGGTAATCTCTTTTCCAGGATATCTTCCAATTTTAGAGTGTAATGAAATAGAACTAGGAAGGAAACTCTAGATTGAGGTCTGACAGGGGCTAGGAATGGGAGATACCAGGATAGAATGGGCAATCAGGGTGAGTTATTATTTGGGGATGAGTTGACCCAGTGTAACAGGCTACCTGCCCTAGAGTGTCACACAGAGACTAATGAATTAGAAAAGTTCCTTTTGTCTCAGTTCCCTTAGCAGCTACGTGAAGATAGACAAGTTCCTCTTTGAGCCTCAGTTTTCTCATTTATGAAATGGAGATAATTAACCACGCTTTCCTCATAAAGTAATTGTGAGAAAAGTATTCTATAAAATCTATTTTGATCTATTATTCTATTCTAAAATTGATTGAAATCTATTGGTCTGTGAGAAATGTTCTAGAAAATAAAGAAATATAAATTGATTAATTTTTTACCTTTTTTTAAAAACCAACTACATTTCACAAAATATTCCTCTACATCTTTCACCCAAAGGTTCTACCCTTATAATGAAGAACAAAAAAGTAAGGGGGGAAAAAAGTTCAGTAAAACAGACCAAAATCCTAGGTATTGTTCTATGCTGGCTATGCCAATCACTGCAAAGTTGAGAAGGAGCTGAATCCTGGCTTAGATGCTCAACTGGGGGATACTGGGCAAGTTACCTGACTTCTCTAAATCTGCAAAATGAAGAAAATAAAAATAGTACTTACCTGGCAGGGTTGTTTCCAGGATCAAATGAGGTAATTCATGTAAAAAATATTTCAGAACTCTGCATAAGAGGAGATGGGTAGAGTTTTTGTGGGCTCCCCTGGGTAAAAGGGAACACTGAGAAAGGGGTGGCATAGATCAAAGCAGTGGCTACCAATGAACACATTGCTTCACAGGCAAAGAAGACATTCACTTCCATGGGAGTGGGAACTGGTCCAGACAAATTAGGGACACAACAGGCTGGAAGAGCACATTCTAAGGGTGTCTTATTCTCGTCGTTATTGAAGGAAGTCATATAGTGCAGCCAGGAGACAGTACTATACTTTTGTATAAATGCTTTGGAATTGATGAACTGCAGTTCATCAGTAAAGTAAGCAAAATCAGAAAAATGATTTATGCAGTGACATCGGTAGTACAGAAATAAATAATTTTGAGAGCTCTTATAAGCTAATGAATAATAAAATGAACAGAATCAGGAGATATTTTATTTAATCAACAAGTTATATAATAAACAAGAGCCTGTAAAGACAAATAATTTTGAAAGCTATTAGAATGCTGCACAATAGAATGAGCTTCCATGACTCTAGATGACTAATGATACATACTATTTATATTCTGAGAAGGGATGGATTTGGGTACAGTATTTTATATAGTCAATGATATGGGTGTAGATATAATCAATATATATATATATAGTATGGATATATAGTCAGTGATATATGTATATAGTCAATATACACATTGTATATATAGTCAATAATTAAATAGAAGCAATATTTTTATATATAGTATATATATAATGTAAACAGAATGTTTTACTTGAGTATGCATATTGCTGGAGATTTATTTTCCTTTTCCTTTTTTCTCAATGGGATAAAAGTGGGAGAGAAAATAGACACATCTAAAAATAAAAGTAGAGAGCTGTGGGGGTGTAATGCTATATCTGTGGAATGTTACTTTTATATGAAGTCACTGTATTTTTAGTTTTTAACGTAATTGAATTTATACTCATTAGGTTCTTAAGTGGCATTAAGATCAGTGGCCATGGAAGATGGGAACTGAATCCATAGTGACTCTGATAAATTAAAGGATCATGAAAAAATTCTAGCTCTAGAACTGGTCATCCTACCTGAAGTCCCTTCCCTCTCTACATATTTTCCACACAGCTGCCATAATGGTTTTAAAGTACATGGTACATGCTCAAGAAGATTTGCTAGTCCCCTCTTGTCTCTAGGACAAAATGTAGGGTCTTCTGTTTGATATTTAAACCTTCACAGTGTGAGTCTTATCTATCATGCTAAATTGATTTCACATTATTCTTTCCACAATCCTTGTTCCAGTCTAACCTCCTCGCTGTCATCTCTATGGGACCTCCCATCTCCAGCTTTCATTTCTTTGTACCAGCTGTTCCCCATGTCTGAAATGCCCAACTCACCTCTTGGAATACCTAACTAGTTACTTTCAAAATTCAGTTCAGTTGAGTTGCTAATTTCTGTACAATATTTTCCCTGAGCCTATCCCCACTTATTTGCATTTCCCCTGCTTATGTTTTGTATTTATCTGTATTTCTCCCCCCCTCCTCTGTTTCTCTCTCCTCCTCCCTCCCACTCTCTTAGACAATAAAATGCATTGTCTGAGACTTCTTTTTATCTCTATACTCCCCTGAACATAGCAGAACAGGTCATGAATAAGTGTTGGTTAAACATAATTGTGCATCTTACACCTGAACATCTCTTAAAGTTCTGATGGCTCTCATTTCTCGCTTTTTATTTTTCTACCTCACCCAGATCTCTCTAAAACCCCTTGGAATATCAAACAGTTTTGATTTTTATTAGATACTTCTTTAAATGTTAAGCTCCATTATTTTTTGTATATACATGAGACTCAAGAAAATGCCCCATCCAAGTAATCATTTCTGGGTCTGAGAACATTAAGAATGGATTGAACTGAATAGTTCAGTTCAGGAACATAGGAGGTAAACATAGGTCCAAAGGAGACTGACCAGGATGGTCAAAGGTACTTCAAACTATCATAGGAGAGTTTCAAAACAGTGTGAGAAACACAAGGAACCTTAGCAAATACAATACAGAACATCAGAGCTGGAAGGCACCTTAGAATATCAAATATGGAACCTTAGAGCTCCTTCAGACTTAGGTCTTTAGTTAAAGAGCAGAGATCTAAAGCAGGAAAGGACCTCAGTGGCCTTTTAATCTAACCTTTTCTATTTTACAGATGTGGAAACTGAGGCCCAGGGAAGTCACATTGTGAGTAAACATGAGACACGGGAGCTAAATCCAGATCTTCCAAGAGCCAAATTTTTTCCCTACTGTTCCATGTTGTTTCTCATTTATAAGGAAACTGATGCCCAGGGAAGGGAAGAAATTCGCACAGGTTTTCACAGTCAGTGGGAGAGTCAAGATTAGAACCCAGATTTCTTGAGTCTACTACTTCAGAGGTCTATTCATTGTGTAACACACCTTCTGCACTCATTCTTTCAAACTCCATGGGTCCTGGCAGTTTGGATACTCAGAATGTGGCTGGTTACTCATCCTCTCTGGATTCTAGAGCATTTTAGAGATTCTAGGAATTGTGACCTCTTGTATGTTCATGAGCCCCCATTGGATAAGCTCTCCTAATATAGATCCATCAGTTGATCTCAATTAGGTTTTACAAAAGAAAAATTAAGAGAAAGCAGAGCAGTAACAGACATTAGAAAATACTCCTTATCATCCCGAACATTTTAGTTCATTCTCCTTTCTGCATACATGTGGGGAAAGGGGACTTAAACTTATACTACAAAAGTAATGAGTCACATATGTAAGGAATCTGTGCAACCCTGAACATTAGTTTTCCTGTTCATGAAATCTCCACTCAATTCACTTCAGGTCATGGGAAAACAGTGAATGAGACACCAGGAGGAGAATATTACTCATATTATGTACAACCCAGAAAGAAAGGCAAATAATGAGCCTAAGCCAAGAGCTAGGCCCTCATTGATCAGTTCTTCCATCACAGCTCTGAGTTCTTCCATGGAAACTGTTGTACCTGGTCCCAGTGAGCAGTCCACAAACACTTCATTCTCGAAGACCATGACATCAGGGAGGTGATGCCACAACACACATATGAATGGACTAGAGTGAGGGATAACTGCAAAGTCACCAGTCTCAATTTCTCTCCTCCAGAGTGATTTCTGGGTCCAGTAGCCTGATATGGATCAGAATGACTTGAGATGGTTTTAGATATGAGACAGTCAAGCCTAATAAATGACTTACCCAAGGTCACACAGGGGCTGGTGTTCTTTCCACTGCACCACCTATTGCCCTAGTGCTGAGGATACAAAGAAAGGCAAGAAGTGGTCCCTGCTCTCAAGGAGCTCACACTCTAACAATAGTTCACAATCTTGTTGATTGACTTCTCTTTGTGTACATTTTACCCAGATAAATAGTATTCCTTTTTTCCTTTTTCTAAAGATCCTGTCGTTCTCCATAGTTACTTAAACTGAGCTTTGCACAGAAAAAGGTGTTTTGATGTTTGTTTATACTAATGTTCACGATCTCCCATTGAGTAAGTTCCCCTAATATAAATCAATCAAAACAAATAATTGAGTGTTAAGTTTAAAGTCCCAAGGAGAATGATGTCAGGTCTAACACTGAAAGCTATATGACACTGTGAAATGTTGCTGTTTGCTTAGCCATGGTCTAATTGCAGCTACATAAAAGAGACAAATGACCTGAAACTGGAAACTCCAGTCTTACCATTGCTGGGGCAGCAGGATGACCTTGAGTTAATTGGGCCAACTGATGGTTTTAGTCTTGTTCACCTCATTCTTGATCATGTAGCTATGCTGGAAATGTTAAAACAAATTCCGTCTTCCACTACTCTCTTAAGTCAACCCCTAGGCCCCCTGAAAGCAACCTCAACATTAGCGTAAGATCTGACTCTGAAGGGAAATTTCATAATGACGTTAGCTCTCTTATTTCCATACCTTACAAATAAGGGGGATCAGACTATTGGATCTAAGGTCCCTTCCATTTTAGACACATGATTCTATAATTGATGTTCATTTTTACTCTTATTCCATTTATAGTGGAGGAAACTGAAGTGTAGAGGATATAAGAATTTTCCCAAGGTCATATTGCTAGTTAGTGATGAAGGTGAGGTTTCTTTTGACCAAAGTTGCTTTTCCCTACCAGGTAGTTTCTGGGCAATTTCTGACAGCCTATCAGGAAACTGGAACTGGGAATATATCTTATCTTTTCTTGTGTGAGAAGATGAGTAAATTTGAATTCCCTTTCAACTTGTATGGTTGCAAATAGAACTTATGGTTGGATACTGGGAAAGAGCATCTTAAAATAGGAGCCAGGCAGGAAATTGTCAATAAATTCTAACAATCCTGAAATTTGAATGGGCAGGTGATTAAACAGAACCAAGTACACAGGTACCTTTTTTGTATTAAAAGGAAATATTTTGTTGTTTAGTCCTAGCAGTTATGTCTTTGTGTCCCTATTGAGGTTTTTTTTGGCCATTTTCTTTTCCAGATCATTTTGCAGATAAGGAAACTGAGGCAAACAGGGTTAAGTGATTTGCCCAAGGTCACATAGCTAGCAAGTGTCTGGGTTTAGATTTGAATTCAGGTCTTCTTGAGTCTACCTGGCTCAAACCTCTGCACTACTTAGCTGACCTTAGTAAGTAGTGTTAAAAAAGGGGGGGGGGCATTGACACTTCTGTTGTCTTCTTTGTCTCTCAGACTTGATCCAGAACAGCGCTTAGTTCTTGGTACCACTGTTAGAGAGGAATTGTGTAAGGTAGAGTGGATCTGGAATTGGATGAATAGAGATCTATAAAACTGAAAAACCAGAATATTCAGCCAGAAGAAAATGACTAAGGGATTGAGATGAGAGACAGGGGATAATAAAATGATCTTGAGGTATGTGAAGGGTTGTTTATATGGAAGAAGGACTTGACTTTTTTTTTGTATGACCTCAAAGATACAGGAGGGTGCCTTCAGTATAATAAAAAAAGTTCTATAACGATAAGAGCTGTCCAATCAAAGAATTAGGCACTAGGTGGTGCAGTGGATAGAGTGCTTGGACCTGAAGTCAGGAAAACTTAGCTTCCTAAGAATCTGGTTTCAGATACTTCTTAGCTATATGACTCTGGGAAAACAACTTAACCCTGTTTGACTCAGTTTCCTCATCTGTAAAATGAGCTGGAGAAGGAAATGGCAAAACCACTCCAAGTATCTTTGCCAAGAAAAACCCAAATGGGGTCATGAAGAATGAGAAAGGACTGAAAAATGACTAAATAACAACAGTCAAAGAATAGATTGCTTCAAGATAGTGAGCTCTCTATCACTGGAGGTATAGAAAGACTGGGTCAGAACCTCTCAGGGATGCCTTAGATGGACAGTCTGTTTTTGATAAGGGTTACATTAGGTGGCTTCTGAGATTCCTTACAATTCTCAAGTTCAATGAATGTATATTTTTAAAATGACTCTACGATAACTGAAGTTAAGAAATATGCAATGGAGAGGCAGCTAGGTGGCACAATGGATAGAGCATGGGCCCTGGAGTCAGGAGGACCTGAGTTCAAATCCGCCCTCAAGACACTTAATAATTACCTAGCTGTGTGGTCTTGTAAAAACCTAAAAAAGAAAGAAATAAGAAAAAAAGAAATACACATTGGAGTCAGGAGGACCTGAGTTCAAATCTGCCCTCAAGACACTTAATAATTACCTAGCTGTGCAGTCTTGTAAAAACCTAAAAAAAGAAAGAAAGAAATAAGAAAAAAAAGAAATACGCACTGGAGTCAGGAGGACCTGAGTTTAAATCCGGCCTCAGATGCTTAATATTTACCTTAATAATGATAATAATAATAATAATAATTTGCATTGCAAAAAAAGTTTAAAAAAAGAGAAAAATAGGCTTGGTCCTAGGAGCAGAAGCAGGGCCATCTGAGCTACCTGGCCTTATCAGCCCTGGGCTGTGGGAAGTGATGCTCTCGGGAAGGATGACATCGCTTCACCCTTACAAGGTTCTCCCGGGAAGCCCGAGAGGCGGATGGTGCAGTTATTTCAATCCTCATTTTACAGGTGAGAAGCCTGATGCCCTAAGAGGTGAAGCGGCCTCCCCAAGACTTGGCTCACCAGGCGCAGCCACATCTGGCCGCCCCCAAGTCAGGGCTCTGGGCTCTCTGCCCCCGCGCCTCCCCACCTCCCATCCCACCTGATGTCTTGCTTTTCTCTTTTTTTCTAAGCTCGCGTCGCATCAGGCTGGGCAGCTTCCACGTGGCTGCCGCTGAGAGGTGGCTGTGCTTAAGAAGCCGAGCCAGGGGAGGCAGGGGGCCACGGGGCCCGCTGCCGGGCACCGCTTGGCATGCGACTCCGGGCTTTGGCACCGCAGCCCTTGCAGCCCTCCCCTTGAGGCGGAAAGTGCTGCCCCCCGCCTGGGAGCTCGGTGCGGGGCGGCTGGGAGGGAGAGGGGGTCGCGGGGGGCGGGGAGGGGAGAGAAGAGGGGGGGAGGAGCGGCCGGCTGGGGAGCCTTATTCCCAGGCTAGGCGGACCGGGGTGTTTCTTCATTTTCTTCTTTCTTCACTTCCGATCCCAGACGCGGCGGCGGCGGCGGTGCCAAGGGGAGCCCGGGGGGGAGCGAGAGCTGGGGCGGTCGGCGGCCCCCCGCCCAGGGCGCCCCGGACTGGGGGCAGGTAGGACACCAGTGGAAAGCCGCTTTGCCGCCCCGGCGGGGCCGGGCTCCCGGGGAGGTGGGGGACAGAGGGACCCCGCTTCCCTCCCGGTGGGCAGTTTCTCCTACCCCTTCCCGAGGGGGGGGGGATCGGGACGCGGAGCCCAACCGAGGGGGCGCCCGGAGTTCCAGGCGGAGGCGGGGGAGCCGGGCCTCGGAGCCCCACTCTTGGCACCCCGAAACCTTCCCCGCGTCCCGGTGCCGGATTCCCGGCGGCGGGGAGGCAGCCCCCGGCTCCGGAGGGGTCCCCGCCCGCGGGGCGCCAATGGGGCCTCGCCGGGGGCATTGGGCTGAAGTGTGTGCCGCCCGGTGCCCGGCGCCCCCCGAGTGCCCCTCGCCATGCTTCTCCCGCCCCGGAGGAACCGGACCCTGTACCCGCCGCTGCTGCTCTTGCACCTGCAGCTGCCCGCGGCCGGAGCCTGGGGCCCCGAAGGGGCGGGGGGGGCGCGGCCGGGGGGCGCTGGGGCCGGCGCAGATAGTCACGGGCAGCCTGCTGTCGCTGCTCATCCTCTGGACCCTGCTGGGCAACGTGCTGGTGTGCGTGGCCATCATCCGCTACCGACACCTGCGCTCCAAGATGACCAACGTCTTCATCGTGTCGCTGGCCATCTCGGACCTCTTCGTGGCCCTCCTGGTCATGCCCTGGAAAGCCGTGGCAGAGGTGGCCGGCTACTGGCCCTTCGGGGCCTTCTGCAACGTTTGGGTGGCCTTTGACATCATGTGCTCCACCGCCTCCATCCTGAACCTCTGCGTCATCAGCGTGGACCGCTACTGGGCCATCTCTAGCCCCTTCCGCTATGAGCGTAAGATGACCCAGAGGGTGGCCCTGGTCATGATCAGTGCAGCCTGGGCCTTGTCCATCCTCATCTCTTTCATCCCGGTCCAGCTCAATTGGCACAAGGACCAGGAGGGGGTGGCTAGGAACCAGTCCCCTCCGTCCACTTTCCCCAATGGGACCCGGTGGGGAGAGGAGGCAGAGGGCCTCTTGGATGAGGGGGGGGAGAACTGTGACTCGAGCCTCAACAGGACTTATGCCATCTCCTCCTCCCTGATCAGCTTCTACATCCCAGTGGCCATCATGATCGTGACCTACACGAGGATTTATCGCATAGCCCAGGTGCAGATCCGGAGGATTTCCTCCTTGGAAAGGGCTGCGGAGCATGCCCAGAGCTGCCGGAGCAACCGAATGGACTGCCAGCATCATAACAGCCTCAAGACCTCCATCAAGAAGGAGACCAAAGTCCTAAAAACACTCTCTGTGATCATGGGGGTCTTTGTCTGCTGCTGGCTCCCATTCTTCATTCTGAATTGCATGGTTCCTTTTTGCGACCGCCCCGGGGACCCCCAGGCCGGCTTCCCTTGTGTGAGTGAGACGACCTTCGACATTTTTGTCTGGTTTGGGTGGGCCAACTCATCCCTCAACCCCATCATCTACGCCTTCAATGCTGACTTTCGGAAGGTGTTTGCCAACCTTCTGGGGTGCAGCCACTTCTGTGCTGGAACCCAAGTGGAGACAGTGAACATTAGCAACGAGCTCATCTCTTACAACCAGGACACGGTATTCCACAAAGAGATTGCCACTGCCTATGTCAACATGATCCCTAATGTGGCTGAC
This sequence comes from Macrotis lagotis, assembly GCF_037893015.1. NCBI lineage: Eukaryota > Metazoa > Chordata > Mammalia > Peramelemorphia > Peramelidae > Macrotis > Macrotis lagotis. Next base: position 211,505,802 of record NC_133660.1, on the reverse strand, counting down.
TCTGTAAGTGGAAATGATGATGGTCCCTTTGACAGGATGTCTCAGATTTCCCAAACTTCCCAAAATCATGATCTTGCAGCAGATTCAGTGGGTGAGCTGGACTGTGAGGGGGAGATTTCTTTGGGCAAGATCACACCCTTCACTCCCAATGGTTTACATTAAACTCTTTAAGGACTTTGCTTCTTGGAAAGGTACATTTGCAAAGGCTTAGATACACACATAAACCCGAACATCCAAACACCTGCACTCCTTGGTCAGGTGTCACTTACCTTTTCTGTATATCTGTCCAGTGTTTAAAATGCTTTGGAAAGTCATGAAAGTGAAAGGAACAACTTCAATCCCACCATCTTGTTTCTTCTCCATCACCAGCAAGCTTGAATTGTTCGAGGATGTTAAAACAGATTTTACAAACTGTTTGTCCAGTGACTTGTGTTTGGATTGGTTTTTAAAACTCCAGAGACCCAAGGGTGGGGTAGGGGAATTTATCTCAGTATCACTGTCTGTTCTAATGTGTTTGTGCACATTTACTAACTGCTATTTACTATTTACTAACTACTCTTTCTAAAAAGCTTGAAAACGGATGTGCTTATTGCCTATGGAATCCTTCTTGATGTGCTCCGAAGGACTAATAAATATAGGTTATATTGATAATGGGGTTACCTTTCATTTATTGATCTGATTTTCAACATGGGGTCCCTTCCTTAGGCTTGTTAGGAATCAGCCTTTGTAGAGAGTTAAGAAAAAAGACATTTTCCTTATCCAAAAAATATACTGCTTTTATGCTGGCAGACTTAAAGTTGCACACAGGAACGGATGATTGCTTTCAATTTGTCTCTTCATGCTATTTGCATTTTGAGCTGCGGGCTGGGGAAGGTTGCAATCTTTCTGCTGTGATATATGTCTAGATTAAAGTTCTGGGCCAGAACTGCAAGCCAATGTTAGAGCTGTTGTTCCAAATGTCCACTTACCAGGCATTGAAATTTCATTTTTCTTCTATGAATTTTTTTCCTTGAAAAATAGTCATTATAGTGAAGATAGACTGTTTCCTTGGTGTTCTAGAATATGCTATTGGTTTACAAAATTATGTTAAAATACTGTATTAAAAATTAAAGATGATTAAAATAGTTAATTTCCTTTTTAAATCTTGGCAAATGCAAGAGAATTGTGGTTTATTTACTAATTGCTCTTTCTAAAAAGCTTGGAAATGTGTTTGCTTATAAAGTTCTAATTAAATCTGAACTCTCTTAAGGGAACTTTTCACCTGGAGATGAGAATTCAAGGGCAGAGGGTGTGGATGTGTGATTTCATTGGTATAGAAAACTCCTATGTGAGGACATTCTTCTCTTCCTGTATAGGCTGTCACCTTCAGTTCTGGGGCTTAAGTGAGCCACACCATAAGTATGAGTCAGAAGTGGGATTTGAACCCAAGACTTCTTGGGTCAAAAGTCAGCTCTCCATCTGCTACCTCAAACTCTGTCTGAAGTGCTTGAGAATATAAAGTTCATTTAAAATAAGAAATAGGTTTCAAAAATGAAATTTGGATAAGTTCATGTCATAATTGAAAATCTTCTGATAGTGATGTTAAAAAATTGCTTAATTTTGCAATGCCTCACACAGTGAAGAAAGTGTATTTCATCTCCGAACTATTCCGATTGAGAACAAGTTATTACCGTGATACATGATGACTGACTGTGCAATTAATAGAAGGAAGTGAAATGTGAAGGTGTGCTTCCACATAAATCCCAGCTTTGAATCAGTCTTCTGGAAAACAGATAATCAATTTTTTGTCTTTTAAAAACAATTTTATTTTCAGCCTTTAATTTTCTCTTATGTATTTACTTTCAGAGAATCTTAAAATGTCCGAGTAGAAAGGTACCTTTGAAGAAAGATCATAGATCATCAAAGCTGGAAAAAATACTTAACATTTATATAGCACTTTAAAATGTATTATATACCCTATTTCTTTTGATCCTTGAAACAAAAGGTCCTATTGTTTTCCAAATTTTACAGGTGAAGGAATTGAGGCTGAAAGGGGCTAAATGACTTGTTCAGGACCACAAAATAAAGCAGGATTTGAACTTGGATTTCTCTGATTCCAAGAGCAATGCTCTAGCCCCCCCGGCTAGGAAGAGTTTTAGGATATCAGAAGTTGGAGGGACCTTAGAGATTATTTGGTCCAATTCCTTTATTTTACAGATGAGGAAATTGAGAAATGATGTAGTCAAAGTCTCACAGAGAAACTGCTAGAACTAGAATCTAGATTTTCTGACTGCCAATCTAGTGATCTTTTCATTATAATATACTTTATTTAACCCTATGACATATTTGATTTGATTCTATCACCTGTACTGGTTATGAGAAAAATGATTATTTTTCTTTCTGATTGTTGTGGCAAAAATCTCATTCTTAGGGAGCCTTGTTACAAAGCCTTGTAATACAACTTTCTTTAGTGATGCAGAATTAGCTTCTTGAGAACTCTGGAAATCTTGCCACTAAATTGTTTAAAAAAATGAATATTCCTAAACTTGCTGCTACAATTATATGTGGATCGATAAGTGCATTTGCTCATTCATTAAACATATATTGATCAAATGTCTTTATGAACATAGCCCTATGTTTGATGCTATAATTACATGTTAGTGTATGTTATTCCAAGTAACTCAGTATTTTATTCAAAGAATTGTTGTGGTCATAGTGATCTCTATTTTGGATCTGATACTCAACTAACTCTACTGTCTATATACATAGATTTGGAAGGCACCTAGAGAGGAATCATTGTTTAATCATTTTATAAAGATCCCATCATCATCCTCATCAAATATATATGAGATACTGTGGGGATTCAAAGGGAAAAAGGGCATGAGCATTTGTCTAGTTTGGGAAACAGAACATCTACATAAAAAGATATGTAACAATACAGCATCTGTGCTTTTCTTAGCATGGGGAATTCCCTTCATCAATAAGTCCTAGGAAGATACCTGAGGCACACAGAGCTCGAGTACCTTACCTAGAATTACACATTTAGTAAGTGTCAGAGTCACACAAAACCCACAGGCAACAATTTTTAGCAAAATATATTAGGTTCCAGGTCACTTATTCAGGAGATCAGAGCATAAAGAGGGAGTTGTGGGTTGGGATATTTGGGGAAAGTTCTGTGGAAGAGATGAGACTACAACTAGAGCTTGAAGGAAGAATAACATTCAGTTTTTGCAGGCTCAGATCACATCTTTGTTTTAAATTTATGTTATCTGTTTGCACTATTATTAAAAAAAACCCTAAATTCCTTTACCAGAAATCTTGTTAATCCTATTATTTATGTATACAGACTGGAAATCTAAGAGTCTCCTTTGACTTTTACCTTTACTTATCCCCTCCACCCACATAGTTGATTAGATGCTAAATGCTTTGAATTATAAAATCACAATTCCTCTCTTACCCATTCATTCATATATTTTTTTCTGTTCATCCTACCACTCTACTTCCAATCATTATCATCCCTTACCTATGCTTTTGTGATAGCCTCATAAAGTCTTCTGGCAGCTAGTCTATCACTTCTCTAACCTATCCAACATACAGCTTTCAAAAGGACTGTCCTGATACATGGGTGTAAGTATACTCATGAATTGTTAGTGGATTCTAATGATAATTTAGTGAGGCAGTCAGATAGCTCAGTAAATAGAATATTGAGCCTGGAGTCAAGAAAATTTGAGCTCAAATCTGACCACAGACTCTTCTAACTGGGCAAATCACAACCTCTTTTTGTCTTAAATCACCTGAGAAGGAAATGGTAAACCACTCCTATATCTTTGCCAAGAAAAACCTCAAGGACAGCATGGTCTCCAGAGTCACAAAAAGTTGGATATTACTGAACAACAAAACCCAATTATTATTATTCAGGATTGGGGTGGTAAGGTAGGATGGGTACAGGTGTTTGATTTCATCCGTGTGGGGGGAACTCATCTAAAAAAAATACAAGTTCTAAGGATCAAATTATAGACTTTGGCTCCCATCTATCTTTCTAGCATGATTTTCCACTGTTTACCTTCATGTACTTCCAAGTTCCAACCAAAACTGGATCACTGGCCCTTCTCTGATAAAGTTCTTCATTCTCCTGCCTCTTTATATTATTGTAGTTCATCTTCTATTCATGCCACCTTCCTCCTACCCCACTTTGACTTGTTGAATTTTCTTCCATTCAGGCTCCTGTCAGTTAATTGAATTTTGAAGTTGAAGGTGATTTCTCCCTTCAAATTCTTCCTAGAGGACTTTATCTTGATCTTTCCTTTGTGCTTCAATCAATATAATTAGGGGTCCAGGATGTATCCTTCTTGTCTCTAGTCTCATTAGACCATAAGCTCTTCTAATGGAGTGACTTTTTCTCTTTTGCTTTTTCACTCCTAGTGCTTAGCACAATGCCATACACTGTAGTGCTTAATAAATATTTTTTTGTCTGTTGAATTGGACTTAACAAAGGGAAAAGAGTTGCACAATATAGCTTGGAGATCACGAAGCACGTCCACGTCTGCAGATTGAAGTTTGAGATCTCTGACAACTAAGTGGAGAAGATGGAGAACTCATTCTAGATAAGGACCAATGTTTGAACAGAGTGGAAATGTGTACCTATATACTGGAAATACGATGGTTTAATAAGCCTAGATTAGGTCTGGACAAGTGCATGACCTAGCATGCCTGAGGAACACAAAGGAAGCAGAGTATTATAGCATGTTGGCTTGCAATTTAGTTGCTTTAATTGAAGAACATGGTGAGAGACCAGATAGTAGTTGAAGAACATGACCAGATAGTCATCAAATGGTAGTGTGGGGATAGGCTACACTCATCCAGGGCTGAGCAAACTCAAAGGAAGGAAAGCTTATTGGCAGTGGGACTCACTTCAAGGAGTATAAAGGTGAGGCTTGAAGGAGATAAATGAAGGCTCTGGAAATATAGAAAGGGAAAGGGTAATCGAGACAGGAAGAATAATAACCTTAGCAAAGGATGATGCTAGCTAGTATCAATTGATGTATGACCTGAGATATAGGGGCTAAGAAGTGGAGCTGCACTTGCATTAGGATGAGGTGAGGCAGTGTCCCCTCCCAGGGCAGATTGGCACATTTTTTGAAGCATAGAATGTTTAAGAGTTACCTATAGTACTGAGAGGATAAATGACTTGCCCAGGATAAAACAGCCAGTTTGGAAGGACTTAAAACCCACATTTTCCTGACTTCAACAACAACCCTCTCTCCAGTACATTGTGCTTCCTTTTAATGTATACTATTAATAATAATAATATTAACAACTCACATTTATATAGTGAATAATTTAAGGTTTACAAAATATTTTACATATATTATCCTATCTAATCCCCACACTTTTGTGAGGTAGGTGCTATTTTGACTGCTTATTTATAAAAGAGGAAACAGATCCAGAAAAATTAAGTGACCAGTTTCAGGATCATACAGCTAGTAACTAAGATGGAATTTGAACCAAGGCTTTGTTTTTTTTAACTCCAAGTCTAGGACTTTAATTACTATGCCATGCTTCTGCTAAAAACTGGTTGCTTATAACACATATTTTATAATTTTAGGAAAGACAGTGAACCAGGCTTCAGAGTTAGGTTGAGAATTTGACTTCATAGTTTGATCTTGAATTTGGGGAAATGAGTCCTATTGAAAGTCAGAATCTTGGAGCTGTAAGGTACCTTAGAGGCTATGAAACCCAGTTCAAACTTGGACCAGAATCTTCTCCATAGCATTTTCAACAAGTGTACACAGACAGTATCCACTTGAAAACTTTCAGTGATGAGGATTCTCATTACTTTCTTGCCAACCCATTCCACTTCTGGACAATTCTAATTTTTAGACAATCAGAAAAATGGGGAATTGTAAACTGGAGAAGAGAAGATTTGAGGCAGGGGGACAGGAGAAGGAAACAGTAGTTGTCTTCAGGTATTGGGAAGGTTCTGTGGGGAAGATAATAAACTATGGGGCACTGGTTGGTGTAAAACTTCTTTTGGTACAAAACAGCCCCTACCAAATATGCTTCTCTATGGGGTTGCCTTTATTCCACATGCTTGCTAGATAGCAATCTCTCAACTGCTGTCTTTTTTATTTCAATTACATACACTTCATTGTATTCTAAAGAATTCCACTTTGTTTCGGTGGGTTCTTCTTATCTTAGAGCTCAGGATCCAGAATGAACAATGAGTGACTACTCTAGTCAAGTGGAAGTCATTCAGGGAAGTGTATCCAGGATACTGTAAAGTGTGGAAACCCCACCATATGAGGATGGGGATGCCTTAGTCTGGAGAAGATTATATTTAGAGGGAAACACAATCGCCTTTTTCAAAAATTTGAAAGACTGTTTGATGAAAGCAGGAATGGATTTAGTTTGTATTACTTCACAAATGAGAAGTAGGACCAATGCATTAAAATAACAAAGAAGCAAATTATACCTAATATAGGTAAGAATATTTCCCAACTGTCCAGTGGTAGAATGCTCTGCTTCACTAAGTTGTAATCTCTTTATTACTAAGTAGTAATCTCTTTAATACTACAGATGATAGAATCTGAGAGTTCAAAAGAACTTCAGAGATCATCTGGTATAGTCTTTATTTCATAAAGATAGTTAACATTTTAATTCCACTCTAAGGCACTTTACAGATACTAACTCATTTGATCCCCACAATCCTGGGAAGTAGCTACTTATATGATCCTCATTTTAAAGATATGGAAATTGAAGATCAGAGAGGCCAAATGACTTGCCCAGGATAACACAACTAGGGAATGTCTGTGGCAGTAGTTAAACTCAAGTTTTCCTGACTCAACTTCCTGCACTGTATGTGCTGTACCATCTTGCAGCTTGAATAGGAATTTGCTCTATATTAGCTGATGGAGAATTCACTACCACAAGAGGCAGACTATTCCATTTTTAGGCCAACTCTTAATTGTCACAAAGTTTTTTTTTTTTACATCAAGCTGAATCCTTCCTCCCTCTCTTCTTCTCTTTCTTAACATATTCAGAATTACACACTTAGTAAGTATATAGGGTTGGATTTGAATTTGGTTCCTCCTGACTCCAGGGCCAGTTCTCTATCCACTGTACCATCTAGCTGCTTCTGTTCTGCAGATTTTATTCATTGCTCCTGGTTCTAGTTCCTAGGGCCAAGCAGAAGTTTTTTTTTTTATTCTCACATGACAACTGTCTATATACTTGAAGACAGCCATCATGAACCCTTTAAAGAAGCTTGTCAGGTTAAAAATCCTTAGTTCATTTAATTAATCCTTGTGTAACCACCTGTTAGGGATATCAAAGAAGGAATTCCTGTATCTGATGGGTAACTGACCTCCAAAGTCCCTTTTGATTCTGAAATCCTATGATTTGCCTCTGAGCATTGCCTATACTCAAATCCCATTTAAATGTTAGATGAATCAATAAATTCTATCTTATTTTCCTAAGGATGTGACTGTCTGTGGACTTAGTCATATTCACTTTCCCAAAGCACATTTGCCCCAGTTGATAAATGTCACTTCTTAGGAACTCACTCCTACTTCCAGTACATCAAATAGCCACTAATTGACTTAGAGGGCCATCTCCCATGTGACATTAGGGAAGTTGACTTACATGGAAACTGTCTCTGAAGAGAAATTAATTGGTTCAAAAATAGATCAGTCATAGATTTTACCCACCATTTCCTCTAATGCTAAAATTGCTGTTTATCCTTAAATATGTTGATTGCTTTTAGCTTCTTTCTGGAATAATGTATTCCAACATCCCAGAGGTCATTACAGCAGCAGCTGCTATGAATATTTCTGTTTACATGGATCACTTTCTTTCTTTCTTTTTATTTTTGGCCAGGCAATGGGGTTAAGTGACTTGCCCAAGGTCACACAACTTATTAAATGTCAGGTTGGATTTGAACTCAGATCCTCCTGACTCCAGGCCCAGTGCTCTATCCACTGTGCCACCTAGCTGCCCCAATTTTCTTTATGTTTTTTTATTTCTTTAGAGTTCTAGATATATTAATTGTTGGTCTAAAGGATACTCACAGTTTATAACATTTTGGATAGAGTTACAAATTGCTTAATTTTTATATAAATGTTAGCTGATTTTATTTCTTCAATGGAACATGGACAACAATTGCACAATCATTCATTTTACCATTTGGTGAATCAAGGTCATATGAAAAAAATTGTTTATGGGTCCCTAGGCAAGGTGATTATGGGATATGCAAAAATGTAAAGAAGAATTCACTTTTCCACCCTTGTCTAGTTGAGCTGTCCATCAGCACCAGATCAGTTTGTAATAGTTTTAACTGGTTAATCTCATGCTGATGGACAACTTTGGAAACTTTTCTTAAACTTTTCTCAAAAAAGAAAAGAAAGGAGGTACTAGGCAGTAGTGAGTTTAAAGAGCATTGACAATTCTAGAAGTGGTAGAAGTTCAATTCACTAGTGACTGCTAAGTGACATAGTGGACAGAGCACCAGAACTAGAGTCAAGAAAACCTGAGTGTGGAATCTTGCCTCAGACACTCGCTAGGGCAAATCATTTACCCAATAGCTGCCTCAGTTTCTTCATCTGTATCATGGGGTTAAGTAAATGTTCATGTTCTGAAGATCAAATGAGATAGAATATAAAGCATTTTGGAAACCTTCAAGTAACTATATAAATTTCAGTTATTATTGTTATCTTCAAATAGCTTTGCAGTGTCTTAATCTTCCTTTTAAATAAGTGTGGGGAGTGGAGATCCTTCAGTTGGTATCTGAATCTTCAAAACTGGTTAGATGCCCAAATTCACCATTGTCGATGGAAAAGTTGAAGCCTGACCAACATCAGGGTTAACTTCTTACTTATAAAATGGGGAAAGTTGGATGGAGAAGGAGAGTACAAATGTAAAAAAGGGGCTAAATGGTTTCCAAAAAAAGTTTAAAAGAAACAAACAAAGAAATAGTGGTCTCGGACGACTAGGTGGTGCAGTGGATAGAGCACTGGCCCTGAAATCAGGAGTATCTGAGTTCAAATCTGGCCTCAGACACTTAATAATCACCTAGCTGAGTGACCTTGGGCAAGCCACTTAACCCCATTGCCTTGCAAAAACCTAAAAAAATAGTGGTCTCTAACTTCAGGAAGACACAATGTTAATACTCAGGTGGAAAAGGAGGGGGGAAATGGGTGACATTGGGAATCTTGTTCATATAGCACTGACTTAAATACTTTAATTCTCCAAGTTTCAGGAATAAAAAGACTTGAAAGAGAACAACATACACATTTTCTCATTGTTCTTTCTTCATCACAAGCAACAGTTGGAGTGTCTTTTTTTAGCTATGTTACATAGGATAATATGTGAAGTTGGTGAGGCCCAGGACTTTTCTTTCAAGAATGTAGATTGTACGTACATTGCCAGTATTGGGAAAATACGTCCAACTTGGCAGTCAAGTTATTCATTCATTCATTCAATATATATTGATTGATGGGGTAAAGCACTGGCCCTGGAGTCAGGAGTACCTGGGTTCAAATGCGGTCTCAGACACTTAATAATTACCTAGCTGTGTGGCCTTGGGCAAGCCACTTAACCCCATCTACCTTGCAAAAAAAACCCTAAAAAAATATTGATTGACTATTGTGTAAAATGCCCTGTGCTAGGGTGCCAGTATCTATACTGGCATTGAACATAATTGGGAATAATTTATCTTGCTTGTGGTTTGATTTCTGGGACTGATTCAAAGCAAATAGCATTTTGGCTATGACAGTGGATGTACTTTTCCCTCCCAACAATTAAGAAGCAACCAAGATTATTACTGATCTTTTGATAGCTAAAAACACTCTTTTGCCAACCTAAAATAATTTTGAAAGCAGTTCTTTTCTTGGTATCCACCCTTTCAGAATTGTGCATAATTAAACTCAATAAAGATTTATTAAGCACTTTTGTGCTTATCACTATAGCAGTGCCGAAGCTAGATGAAAAAGATAATCTCTACCCTTGGGGAATTTTTTATTTAATAAGGGAAAATAGCATGTACAACAATTAATAAGGTACAAGTATTTGATAAAATCAAAGAAGATATCCAGGTAGAGGGATGTATAAAAGTTTCAGGAGTGAGAGAATATTTTATCTGGGAAGGTAGTCCAGAGAGAATCAGAAGAAATGTCATTTAAATTGTGCTTTTAAGGAGAAAATGGATTTCAGCAGGTGGAGATGAAGAAAGGAATGTACAGAATTTGCTGGAAGTGCAAGAAAGAGAAGGCAAGAGAAAGCAGGATAAGACTGAGAAATAGTTAATAGATTTATTTGGCTAGAATATGGACTATATGAAAGGGAGTAGTATGAAATGAGACTTAAAAAGTAGGTCAGATTCTTTTAGTAGAAGATCTTAAATTTGAGACTAGTTAGGTATTTGCTCCTATAGATAAGAGGCAGGCATTTAGGATTTTTAAGCAGAGAAATAACATACTTAGATCCATATTTAGAATGAAAAGTTCAAATTCTGGTATAAATAGAATAACAGAACCATATAAATACAGACCAATTTATTTGTATGAAATCAAAGAAAAGTCAGTTAGAAAATCTAATGTGTTGTTCTTCTGTGGGGAACCCACTGAATTCCAAGAATATTAGTGCTGAATGCATGGACATATTATTTCTGGACCAAAAGGAGGATTTCCATTCACTCTTCTTTTGGACAATATCTAATTGATTGATGTCCCCTTTCCTTCCATAAGTATTTGTGTAGAGGGAAAAAGTAAAATGTAGTGGAAAAAATTAATAGGAGGCATAATAGGTATACCATTACTCTAAGGGTCAGGAGGAAATCTTGAATCTTGCCTATGCTACTTATCTGTGTGAACCTGGGAAAGTGCCCAGGCTCACACAGCTACTAAGTGTCTGAGGTGGGATATCGCCTTTCTCTAATCCAGTTTATCACCACCCCAGGCTCTATTCCTTTGGTCTACAACCTATTGGCCAAATGGGCTGGAAGCTGTGCTGCCTTGGATTTGGAGCTAGAAGGGCAGAAGGTCTCAGTACCCCTTACCTTTAAAGGGGCAAATAGTGATACTTGATAATACTATTTATTTCAACACAGTGCACTGAAAGTCCTACTTTATCTGTCATATATTGTCACGCTATTAGACTTCTGTAATGTTCTGTCTGCTAGACTGATTTATGCAGTTTGCTTTAAGAAATTATTTTCCAACCTAACTTTGTTCAGTTGTTGCTATTATAAATAAACAGTGGGTCCATCTAGGCACTGGTTTATATTAAAAATCCTACCCCCTCCAAATAAAGAGAATACAAAGGACATTTTATGCCCCTCTAAAATCAACAATCCAGTGAGTAGTGTTGATATTGAGAAATTTGTAGAAAACTCATTAAACCTTTGTACACAGCAATCTGAAAACATTAGTTGCTGAGATTAACCTTAAAAGAACATTTCTCTCTGTTCCCTTCTCTACCTACTAAATAGATTTCGAGAATGGCTCTGTCACATTTCCTTTTTCAAGGAAATATGTTTTGGGAAGCTAAACAGATACATAGAAAAGCTTTCTAATTTAGGTCTAATGTAATGCAAATATCTTTACCCCCCCCCCCCATTTATAGTTGTGAGATTTTAGAGCCAGAACTGGAAAGTAGTTTGGAACATTGATAATTATAGCTAGGAATGACCTCAGAAATTATTTAGTCTCATCTTTTCATTTCATAGTTCAGGAAGCTGAAACTTAGAGAGATTAAGGGATTTACCCAAATTGAGGCACCAAGACAATGATAAAGCTCCAGGATCTTGGGTCAGTTCTAATACATTTGCCACCACGTATTCCCTTGTTACTATACTTGAGATGTTACATTTCTTTTTTTCTTTTTGTTTTTAGGGTTTTTTTTGCAAGGCAGTGGGGTTAAGTGGCTTGCCCAAGGCCACACAGCAAGGTAATTATTAAGTGTCTGAGGTTGGATTTGAACTCAGGTACTCCTGACTCTAGGGCTGGTGCTCTAGCCACTGCACCACCTAGCCGCCTCGGGATGTTACATTTCTAAGGGAATTCACATTACTCCCCTTTCCCTTTCTCTTCTCCACTTGCATAGCTACCATTCAAATTCAGTGAAAAGATCTTAATAAGGCAGCTTCACTTAAAATAGGTACATAGCATCTTATATGTTTCACTGGGAAAACACTGATTTTATTCATTTCTGTGGACAAAGATGCAGATTCTTACTAGCTGTTTGACCCAGGGCAAGCCAGTTAGCCCTATTTGTTTAAGTTTCTACATCTATAAAGAAGGAAATGGTAAATCACTTCAGTATTTCTGCTACAAAAACCCCAAATGGAGTCACATAGAGTTGGACTCAATTAGAAACAAAAGTTCATGGAGATCAAAGAAATTTGGGAAAAAATATTGTTATATTCACGTCGGAGAAATGTTAAATCTTGGGTAGGAAATGAAGGGGAGATCCCCAAAATGAGCCCCTCCCCAACATTCCGATCTATTCTGAATGTCCTTCCTAGGTGCTTGCTAGAACTGGAAATTCCCATTATCAGTACCCACTGCTCCAGACTTTCTTAAGGCCATCATTGTCTAGAAACTTAATTACCTATTATCAGCATCTGGGTTCTTTCTTGATATCTGAAAGCCCTCCTTAACAAGCACATTTATAAATTATGATGTGTTCTAACTGTCCTTCAGTGATACCAACTTCTGACATCCAGTTCAGCCTGATAGATTTAATCATTCACTGAGAACATTTTTTCTCTTTTCCTTCTCTCTCTATATAAATGAAAATATGTCAGATCCCTTTTTGCTAAAGTTTCTCCCTACTCTCAGTCCACTGTGTCATCACAGTGTCCAATATAATGCCTACTTGCCTGGGAGAGAGCCTGCATCTTGTGAATTCTTTCTCAGACATCCTATGCTGAGCCCCAATATTTGTGGGTGTGAACTCCAACAGGGAACATATAGCTTCAAAGCTGTAGTACAGTGAGGGGAAAAAAACTTGAATCTGGAGTTAGAAGATTTGGGTTCTGTCCTGGCTTTTACACTTACTAGATAGATGACTTTGGCTCTCTTCTTTGCTGAGCCTTAGTTTCCTTATTTGATAAAAAGATCTGTATTCTCTACCTCAATGAAGTGTAATAGGAATGAAAAAAATAACATGACATAAAACTCAAAATATGTGAGCATTATTACTATTTCCTCTGAATTATAGCAAGTGATTATTTGCTAAGTAGGAGTTAGCAACTGTATTTCAAAGAAGGGATAGGAGGAGGGAATGGGAATATAAATAATTGTGATCAAAAACCAAAATAAGGTTAACAGGCAGACTAGAAAATGAAGGGCTCCTCCTCTGAAGCATTCTTTTTTTTTCCTCACTGGGTTTCCCCACCTCCTTTTTTATGAGTCAGGTTTTTTCCCCCTTCATTTTCTCTTCTCCACTTGCACAGCTACCATTCAAATTCAGGCTGTCATTAACTATGACCTGAACTTCTTAACTAGTTTCCGGCTTTTAAGATCTCCCAACTCAAATCTGTCTTTCGCTGAGATGTCAAAATAATTTGTCTAAAGTGCAGTGCATTGACTTCTCTCCCCCCCCCCCCCCCCCATGCCTCCTCTTCCTCCTCCCCTGCAAAGGTCTTGGATTTTTCTGTTACCAATAGGAAAAACTATATTGGGTTTGTCAAGGAATTTCCCCAGTCAATGAGATGAACTTACAGAGTGACGAGCCTTGGTTTAGAACTTAGGTTATATCTTTCTTTTTTTTTTTTTAGGTTTTTTTTTTGCAAGGCAAATGGGGTTAAGTGCCCAAGGCCACACAGTTAGGTAATTATTAAGTGTCTGAGACCAGATTTGAACCCAGTATCCACTACACCACCTAGCCGCCCCTAGGTTATATCTTTCAATGAATGTTGTGCTTCTGTCCCTTTATAACCTCTTAGAGAGGATTGAGAGATGTCTACTGAAGAAAACCTGGAGGAGGAGGAGGAGGAGGAGGAGATCTCTTTACGTCTCAATCAGTTGTAGCATGAAGTTGTCAATTGGTCAAGCAGCAAGGATTTATCGATTTCCCATTATTGGTAAATACTGTGTCAGGCAAATGAAACAGTCCCTGCCTTTCTATTAAGAAAAGCAACATGTTCCAATATACATTCATATGTATATATGTATTAATGACTTCCATGAGTTTGGTCTTAAAAAATAATTAATTTAAACCTGGTGGTAATCTTTAGAGTTTATTCTAATAAGGGATAAATGTGAGCCTCTAGAATTTGGTCTCAAGAAAGAACAAAACAGAATTAGGCTAATATATACATTTACTAAAATTTCTCTAAATTTGTTGATTACTCAGGTGTATGTGGGGAGCCTGGCTAGAAAACTGGACCCCCAAAATGGAAATTTGGAGAGGGAGTCTTATACAGTTCCACTATCAAAAGTTGTGATCTGAAAAAGTTGCCTTTAGAGTATGTCAAGGGAACAACTCACAACTCCAGTTGGCTGAAGGTGTGTCCAGAAGGATGCCAGGAGGAATAACCCCTCCCAATTCAGGATTTTAGCAGTTATGCTAAGACCTCCACAAAACAGGTGAATCTTTTCCCTCCAGGATGTTGGCACCACTCAGTGATTGTTGATACAATGGGAGATTCTCATTTGTTATTAGAGGTCAATAGTATGTATGCATGTATGTATGTATGTATGTATTTATGTTGGCTTGTATCCTCTCATCAGTGATTGCAAACACAGAAGGTCCATTCAAATCAAAGAGGTGAACTAAGTACACTGGGAAGAAAACTTGAGTTGATATTTTGATAAATTTATGCTTTATACCTCTTTAAAATCTATGTCTCACTATTTTTGTCCTTTGTTGGGAACCATTATGTATGGGAGTATTATGAATTATCTTTACCTGGTGTCCTTGAACACCAGAATCTTGTCTTGCTAAGTGCCATGGGAACTAGTGCCATAGAAACTGCAAAGGTATTTAGGCACTGGTGTTTTGATAAATAAATGGAGCACTTGGAGATCTTGATGGAATACTTGTCTCCTTTGTAATCCTTGTCTCCCACCCCCTCCAACTCTCGCCTGGAGAAGATTGAAAGAGTCCATAAGTGGGACCCAACAATCCTTAGGTTTTTTTGTTTTTTTTTCCCAGAGACATATCTATCTATCTATCTATCTATCTATCTATCTATCTATCTATCTATCTATCTATATATATTTGTAGAGAGGGAATCTCAGATTTTTTTTTTGTGGGCTGCTTTGCACCAATTATTTTTTACTATTTACTATTTACTGTTTATTGTTGTTCAGTTCTGACTGACTTTTCGTGATCTCACTTGGAGATTTTTTGGCAAAGATCCTGTAGTGGTTTGTTATTTTCCTCTCCAGCTCATTTTATAGATGAAGAAACTGAATCTAAGTGGCTAGCCCAGGTAAATGTCTGAGATCAGATTTGAACTCATGAATATGAGTCTTCCTGATTCCAAGTCCAATGCTTTATTCTCTGTGCCACCTATGTGGCAATGACTGACATTACTATTCTACCTTAGCAAATGCCCTACCCTGATATGAATTAAGTGGAGGCTCATGAGTCACAGTGCAGTATTAGGAAATCTTATCTCCCTCAGGGTTACCCTTAGAACTTTGAGGGAAGTAGGCATTCTCTGAAGATCCAGTCTAGCAATTGGGGAAGGAATTGAGGAAGTAGCCCTATGGGGGGAGGGGTGCTATATTAAAAAATTAGTATATACAACATAAATACCAGTTTTTTATTGAAATAGCTGGGCGGGGATTGGGAATGGTCTCATATAATAGGAGATGGCAATTGCTGACCATTGTTAGAACAAGAGATTCTCTCTGTCTCTGTCTCTGTCTCTGTCTCTTTGTCTCTCTCTGTATCGCTCTGTCTCTCTCTTTCAAAGAAATCAGTGGCTGTTTCTCCCAAAATAAAAACTTGTAACTTGATTTAATTAAATGAACATGAAATTAGATCTCTGTAGGTCTGAATTTGAATCCCAGATCGATTAGGCAAGCTGATTCATATCTCTGAACTGCAATTTCATCCTTTATAAAATGGGTGTAACTATTTATTCTGCCTATCTCCTATGATTTGTCAAGAAACAACTTTGTAATCGCAAAGGGCTATGGAAATGTTCTCTGGGGCAGAGTAGGAAATGTGTCCCTACTTATCCTTTCCTGCAAGTACCAAAGCCATC
Source organism: Macrotis lagotis (assembly GCF_037893015.1). Taxonomy (NCBI): domain Eukaryota; kingdom Metazoa; phylum Chordata; class Mammalia; order Peramelemorphia; family Peramelidae; genus Macrotis; species Macrotis lagotis. The sequence goes on along the minus strand of NC_133660.1, from coordinate 211,489,607 downwards.
TATCATGTATTCAGATCAGGGCCAGTGCCAACTTTGGAGAAGGTCTGCAGGATGGCTTCCTTGTGTTTATGTTTCCTTCACAGTACACCTTCTACAATTAGTCTGGCCATTCCCCTGCCTGACAATGGAATTACTTTAGAAACCTTAACTTTCTTACTTACCTTCTGTACTTTTTCTTTATCAGAGTGGTACAAAGTTCAGATTTGAATTGCATAGTAAATCTTTGAGAGAAGATTTTAAAAGAGAGGAAAAGTTAATTAATCACACAAACATTATTATATCAGCTTGTTAATTAACCACAATTTATAACATCTTTTGAAGAGACTAGAAACTATACCTTATGTGGAAGAGAAATTAGCCCGGAGAATAAAAAGTTTAAGTACTATCTTCAAGTATTTAAGATAATAAAATTTAGTACTAGAAGAGACTTCAGGAATTATTGAGAAAACCCTCCAATTTGTCCACAGATGGGAAATGACTTGTCCAAGGTCACACAAAACTGACCCATATCTTTGTATTCTAAATCAAGTGCTTGTCCACTACTCCACACAACACAGAATATTAAAATTAAGAAACCTTAGAAATCTTAGAATGTTTTTAAATGTTTAAAATAAATATAGAGGATTACAAAAGAAACTGATTATACTGAAATACAGTCAAATCAAGTTCACAGACATCAGATTAAGGAGTTTCCAATTAGTCTGGCTCACTTAAATCCAGTTCACTAGCAAATTAAAACATCACCTTTATGATATCATCCATCTGTCCTCTTGGAGAACCAAGGACAAACAACAATCAAAACACAAAGTCAACTAGCATTTATTAGGTATCTACTGGAAATAAGCCCAGGAATTACGAAGAAAGGTAAGTGATAGTACCTGGATCCAAGGAGATGGAGGAGACAACATATAAACATTTATGTGCAAACAAGATGCATATAGGATAAATTAGAGATTATAAATAGAGGGAAGGCATTAGATTTAAGAGAGATTGGAAAGGGCTTCTTTGCAGAAGGTGGGATTTTAGCTGAGACTTGAAAGAAGTCTGGGAAGCTGGAAGGAAGAGATGAGGATGAGGAGCATTAAAGGTATGAGGGACAGCCAGGGAAAACACATGAGTCAGGGATTGGACGGTCTTTTGTGAAGAGCAGCAAGAATCCATGAAAAGAGAGGATGAGGCAGAGGAGGAAGGAATAAGATTGGAAAGGTGGAAAAATTTACTATGACAGGCTTTGAAAACCAAACAGGATTTTTTTAACTTGATCCTGGAGGTATTAGTGAAACACTAGAGTTTGTTGAGTGTGTGTGTGTGTGTGTGTGTGTGTGTGTGTGTGTGTGTGTGTGTGTGTGTGTTTAAACTTGTGTTTCAGGAAGAACAATTTGACAGCTGAATGGAAGATAGACTAGAGTTTTAAGGCAGGAAGATCATCCAACAGACTATTGTGATAGCCCAGTCATGAAGTGATGAAGACCCACATCAAGATAATTGCAAGGTCAGAGGAAAGAAGGAAGCATATAGGAGAGATGCTGTGAAAGTAGAAATGACTTCAATTGATAAATGTTTGTATATTGAGGGAGAGGTTGAAAGAGAGTAAGGAATCACCAGACACCTAGGTTTGAAGCCTACATGACCTAGAGGGTGGTAGGACCCTCCACAGTAATAGAGAAGTTAGGAAAAGGTTTGGAGGGAAAGATAGAGTTTACTTTCAGATGTATTGATATAAGATGTCTAAGAGACATCCAGTTTGGAAGTTAGAGATGTGAGACTAGATGTCAGGAGAGAGGTTAGGTTGGGCAAAACAAAATCTGAGAATCATCTGCGATGATACTTAAAATAATAATAGTCTTTGTAATAATGCTTTTAGTTCATGAACACCCAGGGAAAGGGCATAATGGAATAGGTGAGGAAAGAGAGATTTAGGGCAAAGAATACCATTGTTTTTTTTTTTTTTAGGTAACATTGGGTTTCAATCAAGAAAGGGAATATATACTGCTAAATTTTAATCACCAGAGCCTTAAGTCCAATACTATTTAGGTCATGGCAAGAGTAGAAGGTGATTGGTGATGGTCTATCAGATTTTTTTTTATTTGCATCTGATTCTTCATGACCCCATTAGATATTTTCTTGGCAAAGATAATGGAATGGCTTGCCACTTCCTTTTCCAAATCATTTTTCAGATGAAGAAACTGAGGTAAACAGTTAAGTGAGACACAGTCACACAACTAGTAAGCATCTGAGGTCACATTTGAACTCGGAACTTCCTCACTCCAAGCCTGGCTTGCTACCTAATGTGATACTTAACTGCCTCAGATTTGACCCAACAAATTTCAACATTCTCTATATCTCCCCCTCTAGCCTATGTGTTGGATGCCTGGGTTCTTACCACCTCCGTATTTCCATAGCAGTCATGACTCTTTTTTTAAAAATAAATTTGGGGAACCATTTCTAGTTAATCAGTCAACAAACATTTATTTAGCACCAAGGCCATTATGAATACAAACACAAACATTGTTTGCCTGACTTCAGGGAGCTTACCACATTCTAGTTGCTCTTGTGTTGACATAACAAGCATGGGAAATGACTGGAGGCCACCAAGGGTCCACTTCCTCTATCTGACTCCAGGTTGGAAACAGTTTCGGGATGATTATAGAAGAATATGTGTCTTATAAGGTGTCTGCACGGGAGTACAGAGGTCGGAGAAGTGGGAAGGGAAAAGAGGAAGTTCAGAGGAGGTCACACTGTCTTGTAACATTCTGTCCCCAGTGCACTAGGTTACTTCATACTCAAACCCACTTATTTCACAGACGAGAAAAATGAAGCTCTATGAAGTTAAAAGACTTTTCCAAAGTCAGACAAATTTTAAATAAAAGAGCCAGGATTTGAGGGGAAACTATGTGGGAGAAGATTAGACTTTTTCTGCTTGACCTCAAAGAAGAGTAGAAGCAGAATTCCCACAGTACTCAGTTATGGCAGGGGGTGGGGGAGAAGGATGTTACAGAACCTCCTAAAGCTAACCCTTCTATCAAGGACTGCCCCACCATGATATTCGGGGTCCTAGGATAATTGGGCTGTTTTCTCCCTTTCTTTGCTTGTAGTCCCCACCAGATTCAACTGAAATGTTTCTGTGGTTTTCACTGCCTTTTCTCCCTGTCCCACAAGTATAACAAAATTATTTCCTTTTTTTTCTAAATGTTCAGTTCACACAATTAAAGAAGTAATGTTTTACTAACATACAGAAGAAAACAAAAGAGAAATTACAATAGACTTTTTGGAAAAAATACACAATCTCAAGTAAGTAACTCTTTTCCCAAAGTTTCTATCAAGCTCTGGACCACCAGTTTGATCCTGGTGGGGGCTAATTTCTTCCTTTTTGGCTCATACTGTCACGCTGAAACTCTAGATCCTAGAGAAACTCTAAATAAAGCATGGGTATAATTTATGTCTAGATTTTCTCAAAAAATGAACAACAAGGTCCCTGACTCCTACCTGGCTATGTTCTGCATGATAAAAATGCTGGGTGTAGAACAGCCTTTATCTTACTCAGTACATGAGGAACCTATAAAGAACTGAGTCAAGAACCCAGGGACAAACACAGGGACAGAAGATAATTCAATAGTCTATTGCAGTTAGACTCCAGGTGTAGGTGAAGACACTTTGTGGACCTGGAATACAAATATTTCCCATTTATCTTCCATTTGCATTTTCCAATCAACTCACCACTAATATCCTGAAAAGTTGACGGGGTTCAAATCTTCTTGCCCCCTTTTGATCTGATTTTTGTTCACTTGGGGCAGCAAAGTGTTTCAATGGATAAAATACTGGACTTGAGATTATAAAGACTCCTCTTCCTGAGTTCAAACATAGCCTCAGATAATTACTAGTTTTGGAATCCAGGGCAAGTCACTTAACCCTGTCTGCTTCTGTTTCTTCACCTGTAAAAGGAATTGGAAAAGGAAATGGCAAAATTCTCCTGTATCTCAGTCCAAAAAATCTCAAATGGGGTCCTGAAGAGTCAGACTCTAATGAATAACAACTTTTATATTCTAGTAAATATTCACTCCTCCTTTTCCATAAGCCCCAATAAATTCAGGATTCCTATTAGGTAAATACCAAGACTGGAAATGTCATTCTCAGGATCCAGAGTCTCTGACACATGCTCAGAAAAAAGGAAAAGAAAAGAAAAAAAGAAAGAAAGAATAAAGAAGGTCATGAGGAACTGGGGATCTAGATTCTCCAGTATCTGCATTTCCTCAAGTCACACAACTCCATATGGTAGGGGTGGGGAAAGCTCTTATAGGTACCATACTTATGCATGTAAGGAATATTAAAAAGAAAGAGGAAAGGATTTAATTGAAGAACATTTTGTGGCCCTGGACTAACATTATTAGATCTTCAGTGTCTTGAGCATATTTTCATTCCCATTTTATTCTACACCTTTGTCTGATATCTTATTCTTCTCATATAAATGCTGATACAGTGGTACTCAGGTAGACAGGCTTCCTTTGTATTACTTCCAGTTAAAGATGATTTTATGTTTGCTAACATTTTTAGTGAAGGGTGGTTTAAAAAAAGCTGAAACTTTCCCATAAAGATTGAATATTCAGCTGTGAGACAGCTAGATGGTAGATAGACAGTGTACTGGCCTGGAGACAGGAGGACCCGAGTTAAAAATCCAGCCTCAGACACTTGTTATCTTATGTGATCCTGGACAAGTCACTTGACCTCTGCCTGCCTTGGTTTCTTCTACTATAAAATGGGAATAATAAATAATAGCACTTACTCATCAAGGTTGTGAAGTCTAAATGATAAAACACTTGTAAAGTGCTTAGCACAGTGTCTACTGCATAGAAATGGTTTAATAAAAACTTTTTTTGCTTTTTTTCTTACCTCTCACCCTCCTTCCCTCCTCCCTTCCCCTTCCTTCCTCCCTTCCCCTTCCTTCCTTCCTCCTTCCCTCCCTCCTTCCTTCTCTCCTCTTTCCTTCCTTCTTTCTTTCTTTTCTTCTTTCCTTCCTTCTCTCCTTCCTTCCTCCCCTCCTTTCCTTCTTTAACTTCTCCCTTCCTTCCCTCCCTCTGTCCTCCCTTCCTTCCCTCTGTCCTTCCCTCCTCCTCCCTTCCTTTCTTCCCTCCTCTTCCCTTCTTCCCTTTCTTTTTTATTTCCTTCTTTCCTTCTTTTCTTCCTCCCTCCCTCCCTCCCTTCCTCCCTCCCTCCCTTCCTCCCTTCCTTCCTTCCTTCCTTCCTTCCTTCCTTCCTTCCTTCCTTCCTTCCTTCCTTCCTTCCTTCCTCCCTTCCTCCCTTCCTTCCTTCCTTCCTTCCTTCCTTCCTTCCTTCCTTCCTTCCTTCCTTCCTTCCTTCCTTCCTTCCTGTTAAGTGTATATAGTGAACAAATCCTTGGGTTAAATATTGGTGGACAATAGTGATACTATCTTATATTTCTATAGCTCTTTAGGCTTATAAGTCACATTCCTCATGACAACCCTCTAAGTGGGTAGTGCAAGTACTATGATGCTCATTTAGAGGAGAAGGCTAGAACTTAGAGCGGTGAAAAGAATTATCCAAAGTCTTGCTGCTGGTGATTGGCAGGCCATGATTTGAATGCAAGCCTTTTGATTCTAGCTTTAAGGTTCATTCTCTTTCAGAAGCAATAGGCTCTAGTCCCTTGGAGCTGGCAACAGCAGAGAAAATAAAATATATATATACACAGCTCTGGTACAAAATCAAACCTAGCAAAGAAGCAAGAGAAATGGGACAAAATGTGGTCAAACATTAGTAGGCTAAGATCAGTTCTTTCATCAATGACAGTAGCAGATGGAGAAAAGCAATTGGGAAAAAGAAAGATGCAGAAGAAAGAAGAGGCAAGTTTTTGGGGAAAGAATTCACAGAGGAGACATGCTAGGTGCTATAATGAAGGGCCAGAAAGGTCTGAATCTTGCCTTTGAAACTTATTAGTCGTATGACTCTAGACAAGTTCCCCTTAATTTCATCTCCAAAATGTGGGTAATATCTCTTACCCTAAAGGATTATTGAGAGTATCAAATGGAATCTTATAAATGAATAAATCTTAAAAGATGGTAGTAATGATGATGATGATGATGATGATGATGATGTCTTAAATACGGGTAGGCAGCATTTTAGGAGCTAGAAGAGCATTCCACTCATCTGCCTCTCTTATCCTTCTATATCAGCTGCTCTAAGCCACGAAAAGCAAGGGGAGCCTGTCAGCCCACTTTCCTTTAGTAATTTTTCATACTCAAGGTCCTTCCCAATCTTGATTATCCTATTCTGGATCCTCTCCAGATTATCTTTACCATTCCTCCTCACTTCTCAGTGATCCCTTCTCACTTTTAGAACCCTTCATTTCCTCTCAAGACTCTGCCCATACTCTAACTTGTATGTGAAAACCTTTACAGATTGCCTTCCTCCCCCAGTTGTTAGTGCGTCTCTGTTCCCTTTAATCCTGTTGTCATTCAGTTGTTTCAGTCAGACCTGACTCCTCATGACCCCATTTGGGGTTTTCTTGACAAGAATACTAGAATAGTTTGCCATTCCTTCTCCAGCTCATTTTACAGATGAGGAAACTGAGGCAAACAAGATTAAATGACCTGCCCAAGGTAACACAGCTAGTAAAAGTCTGAGGTCATATTTGAACTCAGGTCTCCCTGACTCCAGGCCTAGTATTCTGAGACTGTGCCACCTAGCCACCTTCCCTTGAATTACCTTGAGTCTATTCTGGATATGCTGATGTGTTGTCTCTCCCTGATGGAATACAAACTCCTTAAGGGCAGTGACTGTTTCATCTTTGTCTTTGCATCTCCAGAACCTAGCACAGGTCCTTGCCCATAGCAGGTCCTTAATAAATGTCTGTCAATTGATTCCTAAAGTACATTGTTCAGAATGGAACATAATACTCTCCATGCCATCTCCATGCCAAGGCTGAGAACTACAAGATGCTACTTCCCTAGTCCCGAACATCAAGCCTCTCCTAAAATAGTCTATGAATGCATTAGTTTTCTCGGTTGATTATCAGACTGTTGACTCATATTGAGCTTGTGGGCAATAAAATATCTACATCTTTTCCAGATGATTTGTTCTTTATTGCAGCCCACCCCCATCTTGTACTTGTGAAGTTGCTATTGTTTAACGTGTTGTGATCTTTTAAAATTCTCACTGTTATTTAGTATGTTGGTTATATTTCCTGGTTTCATGTCATCTGACAATTTGATAATGACTTTTCCAAGTCCTTATTAAAAATAGTATACAGACTGGGTCAAGCACAGATACAAAGGGCACTCCACTGGAAACCACTTTCCAAATCACCATTAAACTAAATGCATTTTTGACTAGCTTATGTCTCTCTATATTTTCCATAAGAAGAGCAAAATAGACTTTAAAAGGCTTATTTAAAATCTAGGTAAACTATGTCCTTAGAATTACCTGATTTATTATCTTATTACTCAACTACCCCAAGGATCTGTGATTTTGCCAGAATGGGGGAAATTTCTAATGTGAGAACTCTTAACATCAGGGCATATCAAAATCCCTCTATGACTTCATAGTTAAGTCCTAGGAAATTGCTTGAGGCATATGGAAATTAAATGATTTACTCCTGATCACATACTTAATAAGCACGTGGGGCAAGATTAGAAGCAAAATCTTTCTGTCTCTTTCTACTATACTTTGTTGCCTCTTTATCACCTTATTAACCCTGTCAAAAAAAAGACAATAAACTCTATCGTTACCTGCTCTGGTTCAGTTATGTAGGCTCTCTGGGATTACTATTTTCTTTTCTGGAATTTCATTAACCATTCCTCTAATATTTTCCAGAACTTTGCCAACAATCAAAGTTAAACTCACTTGCCTATAGTTTATAGAATCAGTATCTTTCCCTGTTTTGAAAATCAGGAAATTTGTCTTTCTCCAGTCTAAGCTATTTCTTTTTTTTTTTTTTTTGCAAGGCAATGGGGTTAAGTGACTTGCCCAAAGCCACACAGCTAGGTAATTATTAAGTGTCTGAGGCCAGATTTGAACTCAGGTACTCCTGACTCCAGGGTTGGGGCTCTATCTACTGAGCCACCTAGCTGCCCCAGTCTAAGCTATTTCTTTCAAACTCCATGACCTTTCAGAGTTTACTGATAAGGACTCAGCTAGGTGATCATTGCCTTCAGTATCTAGGGATGAAGTTCATCTGGACCTGGTGACTTGAACTCATTAAGAGCAGCTAAATACTCCCCTACTGTCTCCTTACTTATCTTGGATATCAACTCCCTTATAGTCACTTTTGTTATTTCCTTTCTCATCCAAAGATCATTCTCCTTGGCAGAGAAATAACCCCCCCCCCCCAAAAAAAATGGGTTGAGTAGCTCTGCCTTCTCTCTCTCTTTTGTCAATCCACCCTTGGACAAGGTCTTAACTTTTTTTTTTTGATCTCCCTCCTTGATGAGTTTAATTTGGGATATGATTAAATCAAAAGGAATAGTGGAAAGGAGCTATCCTTTACATAACTTGAAATATGGGAGAAGAGCCCAAGATGGCAGGTATTGATTTTGGAGATATATTTGCTATAAAGTAGATGAATTTTAGGAGATCATACTGAACTTCTCCAATGAGGGCAAATGTGTTGGGCATGGTGTCCTCAAAACCTTGAGGTAGCAATAGACAAAACAAAAAGACAGTAACAGGGGATATATTGAACAGAGAGAGGAAAGAGGAGAATTAAGGAAAAAGACATCAGTGCGACCAAAAAAGGATAAGGAAGAGGCAGAAGAGAGAGAAGTAAATGTGAGAGAGATGATTGACAGGTTCAATAAGGCTCTGGTAAAATATTTACTTTTTCTGCTATTTCAAATGTCATCTGAAATGAAGTGAACATTTATTTCACTTAGGCAGATTTCAGGGGAATATAAGGAAGTGGCATCTAGCCTAATCCCCTGTTAATGGTTGAATTCCCTCTATGACATGCCTAGTCATTCAGACACTGAACAACTTTGGTGATGGGGAAGGGGCTCCTTATCACATAATAAGTTTGTAGTACCCCAATTTCATGTGAAATTGTTGTATGTGAATCTTCCAAATCCTTTACCTGTGCTGTTGCTTTTTTGAAACCAAGTATATTTATCTCTCTAAAGGTTCCTATTATTAGATTTTGCCTATATTTATATTTTAAGCTCTTTTTGAGATCTTTAATTTTCTTTTTTTGTAGAATATTCCATGAAGATAGAAACTGGGTTATAAACTTACCTTTTATATTGCTCCCAGAGCCTCATGTAGACATTATGCTTAATAAATGTTCACTTAATAACATTTTTGGTCAAATATTTCTACCTGGGGGCAGCTAGGTGGCGCAGTTAATAGAGCACCGACCCTGGAATCAGGAGAACCTGAGTTCAAATCCAACCTTAGACATTTAATAATTGCCTAGCTATATGACCTTGGGAAAGTCACTTAACCCCTCATTGACTTGCAAAAAACCTAAAAAAATTTCTACTTCGATGTCCCTTCTGAATCTCCATTGCAACAGATATCAAAATAAATTCTCCCCTAAAATCTATCTCTTTTCTTAACTTTTTTTCTTTTTTAATGACTGACCATTCTTCCATTCATTTGTCACTTTGGAATCATAAATTAACCCTTACCTCTCTTTCACTTCATACATCCAATTATCAAGTCCTATTTATTCTACCTCTGCCATATCAGCTGTATTGGAAGGATTTCCATACTCATTGCAACTGCTCCAGTTCTGGCCCTCATTGTTTAATCCTGCTTGAGAATATTCCTAATTCTCTGCTCTGATGATGTCACTTTTCTTCTCAAAGACCTTCCTATCTTCTCTAATGTCTCCTGAATAAAGTTTCAATTACTCACCTTGATGCTTAAAATGGACCATCACAATCTAGTTCCAATTTACATGTCCAACTTCAATTTATATTTTTCCCTTTCACATATTTTACATTTCAGATCCATTGGACCCTCTTCTTTTTATCCCTTGTTCTTGCCCTGCCATCTCTCATTTTTGTTTTTGCTTATGTAGATAACCAAGGGTTACTTCAAATACTTTTATGCCTATTCTAAGCTTTCCCCTCTTTCAAGGGCCCATTTAGGTCCAAATTCTTCAAGGATTTCCCTCTTTTCTTTCAACAAATTGATAGTGATTTAATCTTCCTAAAATTGACTTTCCCCCATGTCTTTATCATGAACTTTATCACATTTTGATATCTATATTAGTTTTTGAGTACATGTATTCTTCTACTAAATTATAAGGTCCATGAGGATAGGATCAATGCCAAATGTACCTTTGTATTATACATACCACATGCCTTACATGTAGTAGATGCTTCATACTTCTTTGTTCAAAGGAAAGTGAAATGAAACTGAAATGAAACAGGTTTTGAGATCCAATATATCTAACCTCATTTCATTTTCTGGTCTGATAAGTAAGCTATAATTACATCCAAGTCTCTGATAAAATTGCTGAATGGAGAGGCACCAATAACAGATTCCTAGGGCATTACTTTAGAAACTTCCATTGGGATTATCATTTCATCAATAACCCTCTTTGATACTGATTATTAAACTAATTCCAAGTCCTTTAAACTATGCTATCAACTAGTATATATCTTGCTGTTTAGTAATGAGTGTTGCAAAATACTGACTTGTGTTTTTCTGAAATTTAGATAAATTTTCAATGTAATCCCCTTCATCTTTTAGTCTAGATATGCTGATGTTCTTTAATATTAAAAATATCTTATTTTCATTGTTATTGTTTTTGTACAATCTTCATTTCTGAATTTGTCTTATCATTTTATCATCTATCCAGCAGACTGTCCCTTCTGTAAGAAGATTAAAAAGGAAAGAGAAAAAATGCAGTTTTTGTCATTTGTCAAATTATTTTTGACAGTATATGTAAGATTCTGCAATCATAATCCCCCGGTCTCTGAAAAGAAGGGAGGGTTCATTTCTTTGATTCTTCTCTGGAGTCAAACTTGCTCATTATTTTTTCATAGCATTCAGTTTCATTTTTACTGTTCTTGTATTTATGTTGCTAGAATCATTATATGCATGATATTTTCATGTTTTGTTTCATATTCACTTTATACTGTATCACTTAATGTAATTATTTACATGTGTCTCTAAATTTGCCAAATTTGTAATTTCTTATTGTACTTAATTTTCCATTAAGTTCCTGTATTACAATGTACTTAGTCATTTATAGTCAATGATCATCATCTTTGTTGTTCTTTGCAACCATAAAAATATGGCCATGAAAATTATATATCACCTTTTGGTTTAATTCTTGTGGTATATGACAGCAATGAGATTCTGGATCAAAAGATAAGGACATTTTTGTCACATTTTAAAAGCATTAATATAAATTGCTTTGCAGAATAGTTGGGCTAATACACAGATCCACAATAAATTGCTAATATGCTTTGGGTCCTTCCAATATTGACAATTTCTGTAATTTTTGACATGGGTGTGAGATAAAAATTTCAGCTATTTTAAAATTTCTCATTATTAGTGACTTGGAATAGTTTTTCATTGATAGTTTGAAATTCTAACTTAGAGAATAATTTATTTAGATTATTTGACTGTTTATCCACTGAGACCCATGGTTTTCGTTCTTTTATCTTTTTGCTAATTTTCTCATACAACATGATAATCATTTCAGAGAGAGTTGATGCAAAGTCCCTAACCTCCTCCCCTACCCAGTCTATGCTTTCTCATCTTATCCCTGCTCATTTTATCCTGATTTTATTTGTGCAAAAGCTTTTCCATTTCATGAAACTTAAATTCTGTTATTTCTTTTTTAATCGTGCTAAGCTCCCTTCTTTTTTTTATGTGCCCATAAAATAATTCTTTAATAAAAGCACTAGAATTTCACTAGGAATTGAAACCAAGCTCTCCAGCTTACACTTTTAATAGAAACCTATTTGTTTAACATTTGCCTAACTGTAGTTTTGTGACATTTCTAGCTCCACATTTTTTCAAAGATTACTAATTGTGACTCAGTTGTCATATTGCAACACTCTATGATACTCTATGATGTAGTTATTCAGGACCAGCTAACTTGGGTTCAATGAAGATATTTTGTCATTTTCTCACATTTCTTAGATTTTTAATTTCCTGTTATTTTTGTTCTGCACTACATCTAGAGCATCAATCCTGGAGTCAGGGGGACCTGAGGTCAAATCTGGCCTCAGACATTTGACACTTACTAGCTGTGTGACCTTGGGCAAGTCACTTAACCCTGATTGCTTTGCATCTAGGACATGTTTAGTCATTCTGATTCTTATCTGGTCGTTGGATTCAGATGATTGTGGAAGAAAAAGTGGGGCTGGTGATTTTAGTACAACATCCCTCACTTGCTCAAATCCAATTCCCTTGCTTGTCATGGCATCACCTCCCTGATGTCATGGTCTTTTTTTGAGAATGAAGGACAAAAATCATCATTTTTGTTCTATTGTTTCCAATATAAGGATTCTCTTGGCTATATATAGGCTTTGGGTATTTCTGCCTTCTCTGTGTCCTTTATTTTCATCATTTCATCCAGCCTTAGTCATGGCCTTATACCTTCATTGAACTTTCTTTTTCTCCCAGAATACCTAATAAAATCTTTTGTGTGGCTCTTAATACCTATCAAAAAGCCTATTTTGCTGAGGTCTTTAGTATGTCTAGTATTTTTTAAAAACATATTTTTAGGGGCAGCTAGGTGGTGCAGTAGATAGAGCACTGGCCCTGGAGTCAGGAGTACCTGAGTTCAAATGTGCCCTCAGACACTTAATAATTACCTAGCTGTGTGGCCTTGGGCAAACCACTTCAACCCCATTGCCTTGCAAAAACCTAAAAAAATAAAAACACATTTTTAATTGATATTTTCTGTTTCTAATATCCCTATAATGTCCCTCTCCCCTCCAGAGAGCCATCCCATGTAACAAACAGTATTTTGTTGGAGAGATAGAAAAAGAAGTCAACATACTTGAGCAATACTTTAAAAAGTCTGAAAATGTGTGCCTTTTGTAATGTCTAATGACCTACCATCTTCATGAAGGGGTGGTTAGCAGTGTCTTCTCACATCTCTTCATTTGAGTTTCATTTGGGATTTGTCATTTTGTAACATTTACTGTTAATTTTTTGGTATGTCATTGTTCTTTTTCATTAACCTTGTTGTAGTGACTGTCTATATTATTTTCTTGGCTCTGTTTGCTTCAATCTTCATCAGTTTGTATAGACCTCTCCATGCTTTTCTGTATTCATCACATACATCATTTCCCACAGCATAGTAGTATTCTATTAAATTCATTTACCATAATTTGCTTAAACTTTCTCCAATCAAAGGGCATCTAATTTGTTTGCAGTTCTTAGGATTGAAAAAAGTGTTGCTATAAATATTTTGGAGGATACGGGGACTTTTTATTAATGACTTCCAGGTGGGATTTAAAGTTTGTTTTGACTTGCTTTAGTTAACTCTTATTTTTAGTGAATTGAAGCATTTTATTATATGATTATGAATATTTTGCAGTTCTTTCGAGAATTGTTTGTTCCTATCCTTTGACCATTGGGGAATGGCTATTAGTCATATCTATGCTGATCATCTATTATTTATATATTTTGGATAACATACCCCTATCAGAGAAATTTGCTAAGCAGCTAGATGGCACAGTGGATAGAGCACCAGCCCTGGAGTCAGGAGCACCTGAGTTCAAATTCGATCTCAGACACTTAATAATTACCTAGCTGTGTGGCCTTGGGCAAGCCGCTTAACCCCATTTGCCTTGCAAAAGCCTACAAAAATTTTTTTCTCCCATTCAGTCACTTCTTTTCTTAGATGTATCAACTTAAGTCTGTGCAGATTTTTTTAATTTAAGATAATCAAAATTATTTATTTTATCTTTTGTAATTGCATCTATTTTTTGTTTGATTAAGAATATATCTCTTACTCATGGCTGTGAGGAGTATGTGATCTATTTCTCCTCTAATTTTTTTGTATGACATTTAATATTAAGATTATGAGTCCATGGAGAATATATTGCAGAGTATGTGTAAGTCTAAGTCTAATTTCTACTTTTTACCTCTGCCAGCAATTTTTATCACATAAAGATTTTTTTCCTATTCATTTATCAAACAGTTATTTAGTTTTATTGTCTCTGAACTTCTTTTGTTTGATCCATTCCACTAATCTCTCTATTCTTTAATGAGGTTGTTTTGATGACTGTGGTTTTAAAATGCAGTTTGAGATCTGAAAGTACTATTCCCCGTTTGTCCTTTTCATCATATCTCTTGATATTCTAGATCTTTTGTTTTTCCAAATGAATTTTTCTATTATTTTATTGTTCTAAAAATATCCTCTTGAAAATTTGATCGATATAGCATTAAAGTATAAATGAATTTTGGTAGTATTATCATTTTTATTATATTGGCATGGTTTAGCTTTGAGCTCTGAATATTCCTTAGCTATTTAACTTGTTCTTTATTATTTAAAGGAGTCCTTCATAATTATATCTAGGCAAGTCCTTTGCATGCTTTGGTAGGCTAACTCCCTAGATATTTTATGCATTTTGTAATTATCTGGAATGGAACTTCTCTTTTTATCTTAAAGCTGGGAGTCTTCATGGCATGAGATAGAAACAAGGAGGTGGAAATAGGGTGCAAGGGTAGGTATTGATCTAAATCTGTGTTGTGTTCTTGGGTCTGCTAGGACACTTAATACCAGTTGCAAAGGACCTATGGGATGGCTGTTGAGTGAAATCATGGTCAGTAACCATTAGTTCCTGAGTTTTGTTTCATTTTATTTTTACCTTTTTTTTGAATTCGTGTGCCCTAAGCCATGGAAATAGCTGAAGTTATTTAATCTTTGGTGAATAATTTATGATTTGCAGAGATTTGAGAGGTTGTTTGGAAGGGATTGGGAAAAATGTCTAGTCTTTTCTTTAGCATTATTCTTTAAGTAAAATGCTACTCTTTATCCTGTTGAACTGATTTTGTTTTATTTTCTATTCATATCTTTTTAGGTTTAAATTTGTTAGAGGTCTCAATGTATTTTATTGCTCTCTTTAGATAGTTTTCTCTTCTTGCTTTGATATTGAAATATTTTTTTCCATTTTGCATTAGAATTTCTTCTTGCATATAGCTTCCCTTTAGCTTAAATTTTTCTCATAGAATCTTGGACTCAAAGAATCTTTAAAACTCCCTCTCTAAAAGTTGGTATCAATGGCCTGAACAATCTGACTTAAATAATCAAGTAGCCATAGGTGGTTTGGTTTCTTCAGCTACTTTAATATTGATTAAGATTGATTAGGATGACATTCCCAAACAAAATAGTACTGTTTGCCACAGTGGATTCTCAGTGCTCAGCTGACCGTGTTGTTCTTAATATAAAGGCCATGCTACCTTTATTAACTGAAGCCATAGCAGCTGAAGAAGATTCCCGTTACCTCCTCCTTGCAATCCATTGAAGGAATTTTAGACATTTTGAATTTCAGTCCTCTGTTATCTCAAAACTACAGCATTCAAACAGAACAATAGGAGCCATCCATGTGTAGTGTAGAAAATAAATATTGGTCAATGAATGTTATTGTTTTATATGTTCTGTAAAAAACCCTGTAGCCTGATAGATAGGACATAATGATGTTCTGTTCTATCAGCAGTCAGTAAGAACAAAAAACAACTAAATAAACCCATTATCCCAAATATCCAATTTATGTTAAGAAATAAGTACTATTGAATTATGAATGACATCTTCCTAATCATAGGTAGGTAAGATCATTTACCATATTAGCCATTTTCTAACAGTAAAATCCACATAGGGAGCAAATCCAATTTCTGTCGTAGACTATTTATAAAAGTCTTAAAATGAACAAATCTCATCCCCATTAAGAGACCTCCATGGGGTGGTGGAATGAGCTCTGAATTTGAAATTGCAAGATCTAGGAGGTTGCAGCTTGACTTTGTTACTACTACATGTATGATCTTAAGTTAAAGACATTCCCTTTCTCTGCTCTGGACCTCAATTTTCCTACTTATAAAAAGAAGTTGGCTTAGCAAATCTCTCTCTCTCTCTCTCTCTCTCTCTCTCTCTCTCTCTCTCTATATATATATATATATATATATATATATATTCCCATTCTAAGTCCTATAATTTTATAATTATTGTACAGTATGAATATAAAATTGTTAGATGGAAATAGTCCTGTTACACAGGTCAGAAACTGTTAGAGGTAAAAGACTTTATATCATAGAATGATATAAATGATATAAGGTCCCCTAAAGGGACCTTAGATAGGTGGAAGGAACTTAGATAATGTATATCAGCACAGTCATTTTCCAAATCAAGGTAAAATTTAAAAAATAAAGGAACTTTCCCAGTGGTGCATAAATTGTCACTGGTAGAATAAGAATTCCATTCCAGCTCTTCTGATTCCTATTTTATTGAGTCATTTCGATTGTATTTGATTCTTTGTGACCTGGTTTTGGGGTTTTCTTGGTAGAAACATTGCAGTGGTTTGCCATCTCTCTCTCCAGCTCATTGGAGGAATTGAGGCAAATAGAGTCAAGAGACTTGCCCAGCGAAAGCTATATTTGAACTCATGAAGAGGAGTTTTCCTGGCTCCAAGTCTGGCACTCTATCCACTGTACCACCTAAGTACATGGGTTATTCCAGCATACTGTATTGTATTTTCAATATTCATTCTTTCTTGCATGGGGTAAGGAGCTGTAACTCTAGATAGGTGAGAAGAAAAAAGACAAGAAACTCCTAAGAAGTACAGATTTATTGAGTTAGAGAAAATGGGAATCATCTGATGAGATCTCTATTCTGATCATTATTGCCTAGTTGAAATTTCTGGGTAAAAATTTCCTTTTTCTCTCATCTCAAATCTGGTCTTTTCAAGACATAACATGGAGGGGGAAACCCCAATCAGAAACCCTTAACCTTTTTTTTTGTGTCATGGATCCCCTTTATTAATCTAGTAAAATTCATGAACCCTTTCTCAGAATAATGTTTTTAATTCCATAAAATAAAATGTTTGGGATTACAAAAGAACCCAATAAAAATATTTTTAAATGTTCACAGACCTACCATAAGAACCTTTATTCTAGATTCTTTTATATCTGATTCATAGTTTTTTTCTGGATAAATCCAGTTCATTCAATCACAAATATTTTCTTGGTGCCTATTGTTATTCTTGGCTTCAGAAAGTTGAACCAGGAAAATTTAAACATTGTTAGTCAATAAACATTTCTTAAGCACTTATTTTGTGCCAAACACTCTGCCAAGCTCTGGGAATGTAAGGAAAAACTTCTTAATTATTAGAGAAGCCCCAAATCAGAGCATGTTCTGCCTCTGGAGGTGTGGGTAGCCCATAAAAAAGTCTTCAGAGATGGCTATTGAGGTCCTTTCCAACTCTGAGATTCTGGGCTGAAGTCTTGGTTGGACATTGGAAAAAAAAATCCAGTAAAATAATGAGCCATTCACTGGTGTAGATGCTCAAGAATGTAATCATATTTAATAGGAAGAATTAGAAGTTGGTGTGTTCCCAGCATATCCTGGACCTTGATGGTGCAAGTCCTGTGTTCAAGGGTTGAGAAGGGGCTGTTGAGCAAGACCATGCTTTGAAGGACAAAATCCTACCCCTCATAGAACTTACAGTTCCATAGGATCATGACACAAACAGATAAAATATATAACACGATATATAACATACATGGTTTGATATGATATGATATAAGTGAACTGGAAAGGTACAATCTGAAGGGCTATGTGAAGGGGAAACCTTTACTAATATGGAATATGTATTATTTGACCAATTACACAAGCAATTCGGATCTACAGTTCAAGCAAGGCTGTTTCTTCCCATTGTTCTCAGAGGCCTCCTTGATACCCAACAATTACCCTCTTCTGGGAAAGAATATAGAAGGAGGCTGTCCTTCCACCATGGGTATGGGGAGGTGAAGATGAAATGATGAATATGGAGCAAGAAAGGACTGATTTTTTTATGTTGGCATAGAGTCAAATGGAAAAGGGTATAGGTCTTGTCTCTTGTGGAATGATACAGATTTTTTCAGATTCCTGTTGTCTGGATAGTGCAGAGCCAATCAATAATATTATCAAGGTCTGCAGTTAACCAGGAAGCTGACTTACGGAGCAGAGGTTGTTTGTCAATGATGAAACTGCCATTTATGTGATGGTGAACCACTAGTATTCTACAAGTGAGTTGTGTGAGTCTGGTAGTAGTGATGCAACTGTAATGCTCACAGTGTTGGGGATCTATCTAAAAAAATAACTAATAAAAAACTAGCAACTTAATATAGCCCTGAAAGGTATACAAAGCTCTGTATGTATGTTCTTTCATTTTGACATCCTAGTGCTGAGTGTATTGTATTCTTGGGGGGGTCTGTGTGTCTTGAGGGGAGGGCCATAGTTCTTACTCCAGAGCCCAGAGACAATGGGTACTAGAATGGTGGTTGGGACTAAGAGGCATGATTAGCCATGGTCCAATTTCAGCCTCATGTTGCTTGTCTGACTGTACTGGCTGAATTCCTTCTCTCTTTCCTCTACCTAGACTGGACATTAAGATCTGACATCCTAGTGTTTGGAGGGGTCCTGGGTTCTCCACCTCTGATCAACATCCTTCTCTAAAGATGTGATAGATTTCATCAGCCAAAGAATATTAGAGCTCAAAAGAGTAATGTGCGTCTGCCCATGTGTGTGTGTGTGTGTGTGTGTGTGTGTGTGTGTGTGTGTGTGTGTGTGTGTGTAGAGAGAGAGAGAAACAACATATCCAATAAAAAAAAGCTGAAATAGCAGCAGATGAGCTGTTACGCCTATTCTCTAAGATTTGGGGAAATGGGAATAATTGCTTAATAACATAATTTTCTTATTCTTCTTTTTTCTATCTCTTTTGCATTGTATTTTTTGTTAATATCAGGAAGTAGAACTGCAGATGGAAAAGGGGTCAATATTGATTCTTATGCTCCAACCAGATGGCTCATAACTCCAGGCTTAGCCATCCAGACTTCTGGGTTTGATAGGAAGGCAGAGATTAATAATTGGCAGGCATGTCCAGATGCAGATGGGTCCAAGAACAGCATTGGTGAAGCTTTGGTCTGCTGTTGTGAGTAGTACAATAGATGGGGGAACAAGCAATTAGGATAAGGTCAGAAATGCAGCAAGAGTTTGGGAAGCACAGGGCTTAGCATATCGAAGGTGTTTAATAAATGATTATAGACTAACTGGTTGGCCAAGCTGCTGTCAAATTTGAGGGAGCCAGAGGAAAAAGCCTTCCTACCTGAGATCCAAGTGAACTGAAGATTCTGAAACCAAATTAAGGGGGGGGGGAAACGCTTGATTGGAGTGGATAGGGCCCCAGTTCAAACTCTCTACTACTTGCTACATGGGTGATCTTGGGCAAGTTGTTAAATCTCTCTGGAATTTCATTTCTTCATCTTCAAAATGAAGATTTTGAGTTTAACCTGGTTCCAAATTCTAAAATTGATTTTAAAAAAGGTACAGATCCACAAACTCAATTACTAAGACATCACATCCTGGAAATGTCATCAGACAATCACAATTAAACAGAGAGCCTTTATTGAAATACAAGTACTGGTTCTTAACCTCTTTCTCTGATTACATGTAGCATTGAGCCCTTTGGTTCACACAACAAAGATTAGTGATGAGTATTCACATAAGATAGTACCCATAGAATCTTAGAAACAGAAGGACATTCAGAGATCAAATATTTTGACCTTATACATAATTAATTCACCTTCTCAGGTTAGTGACTTTTGGAGCACAGTTCCAAATTTCTTTCTAGAATGATGGAATTAATAGACATTTTCACCAGCAGTACATTGGCTTACTTATTTTCCCACAGTCCTGCCAGCACAGATCAACTATCACTTTTGTCATCATTGTCCTTCTGGAGGGTGTGAGATGGAACCTCAAGCTTCCTTTAATTTACATTTATAAATTATTAATGATTTAGAACATTTTTTCATATGGTTGTTGCTGAAAATTGCCTATTCATAGTCTTGGATCATTTATTTTTTGGGAAAGGCTCTTAGTTTTATTATCAGTTCTTTACATAGCTTAGATTTGTCAGAGAGACTTGTTGCCAGATTCTTCCTTCATTTACTTGTTTCCTTTCTCATTTTAACTGCATTACATGTTTGAGCAAAAACTTTTGCTTTTATATAATTAAACTTTATTTTGTTGATCCCTCTCTTCTATAGTCATGAACTCTTTTCCTATTCATATATCTGAAAGATAATTTTTCTTTGTTCCAATTTGTTTATTATGTGACCTTTTATATCTAGGTCATATTTCTATTTCTAGCTTTTCATTTTGGTATATAGTGTGAAATATCAATCTAAAGCTATTTCTATTAGACTACTGACTAGTTTTTTCAGCAATTTTTGTCGATTTTTGTCCCTCACCCTCAAAACTTGAGTCTTTGGATTTATCAGACTGTACTGTTTATTTTCTTCTGTAACCAGTATCAATTGTTTTTATGATTATTATTTTATGATTATTATTTTTTAGTTCAGTTTGAAATTGGGTACTAAATAGCCCTTCTCCCCTTCTTCTAACTACTTTCTTACTATCCTTGAGCTTTTTGCTCTTTTTTCTTCACAAATTTCATTATTATTTTTTTGTAGTTCTTGGTAGTTTAATTGGTAGGTAATATTGTCATTTTTATTCCATTGAATTGACCTTCCATGAATAATTTATATTTTTCTTATTAATTACATCTGTCTTTATTTCTGCAAAGAGTGTTTTATGGTTTTATTTATATAGTTCCTGCATACATCTTGATAGAAACACTCTTCAATGTCTCTTTCTAGTTTTTTCTTTTTTGGTGCTGTTGGTAAAATACAGGGATTTGATGGCTTATGTGAATTAAAAAATATCCTGCAACTTTGCTGAATTTATTGTTTCCATTAATTTTTGATGGACTCTAGGGTTTTATAAATTATATCATCTGAAAAGTGATAATTTTGTTTTCTTTTGGTTTATGCTTATTCTCTTGATGCTTCTTTCTTGTTTACTAGCTCGTTTACTAACTTGTTACTAAAATTTCTAGTGCTATATTAAATAATCATGATGATGGATATTCTTGCTTTACCTTTGATTTTATTAGGAAAGTCCCTAACTTTTCTCCATTACATATAATGTTTGCTCTTAGATTAGGTAGATATTATTTACTATGTTAAGGAAAGTCCATTTATCTCTATACTTTTGGTAATTTTTAATTGAAACAGGTACTGGATTTTTTTTCAAAAACTCTTTCAGCATTTATTGATATAAACATATGGTTTTAAACACTGAAGCCAAGGGACCTGGGATTGTATTTTGGTTCTGCTCCAAATTCTGTGATCTTAGGCAAGATATTTAACTTTTTGTGGGCCTGAGTTTCTTTATCTGTAAAGATATTAGCTTTGTCTTGACCTCTCAGGTTCTTTCCAGTTTTCAGTAGGTTTGTATGCATAGACCATGGTGTCAGGACACTGGGTTAGAATTGTGGTTCTACTTTCCAGCCCTTTCTGGATCTCAGCACTTTTATTTAGAAAATATGATAGATTACTTGATTTACCCTTTATCATATTTTATTGTAAAGATAAAGTGTTTAATATATGTAAACTTTTAACTGCTAGGTAAATAGAAGCTGCATTCATTAATATTTCTTCTCAAGGGAGACCATTCCATTGTGTCTCAGATGGAAACCATTTAAAAAAAGGAAGCATCATTTGTAGAAGTTACCCTATGGAAAGGTCTTCCAGTTCTACTCTGACAACAAAGACAACAGGCAAACAGTTAAAGACAAGAAAGTCAATGGCTCTGTGCTTGTGCTGGACTGAGGTTATGCTATTTACCCTGAAGTAAACAGGGGTTCTTCCCGAAACAGTAAGGAGAGATGCCATAATTATCTTTAAGTACTTAGAGGGTGTGATGTGGAAGACAGATTAGATTGGTTTAGAGGGTGGAGCTAAGAGTCCTGGGTAGAAGTGAGAGAGAGAGAAAGAGAGAGAGAGGAGGGAGAGAGAAAGAGAGAGAGAGAGAGGAGGGAGAGGGAGAGGGAGAGGGAGAGAGAGAGAGAGAGAGAGAGAGAGAGAGAGAGAGAGAGAGAGAGAGAGAGAGAGAGGTTTGGGTTTAATGTAGGAAGAAATTCCTGTTGACCCACTTGACCCTTTCTTTGTCTTTGTTTTGCTTTCTTAGTGCTTACCCAGTATTTAGCTGAGTACTTGATAAATAGAAGCTTATTGACTGACTGACTCTGGCAGGATAGTACCTCAGGCATCAATAATAGTGTTGGTAATATTTTGATATTGCCACAGTATGTGGACTCTGGGGATGGGCATGATTATATTCTTCATCCCAGGGATGTTGGAGTAAGCCACTCTATCCATAGTCATCAGTTTTCCACATGTTCTCCCTTTGAGCTCCTTTGGGCAGATAAATCTTTCATGATTTGACTGATGAATAAATATTTTCCAACCACAATCAGGGACTGTTTAGAAAAACCCTGCCCAGAAAGTCAGAATCGTATTGATGAACTATAATGGCCTAGTACAAATGGCTTATTAAGTGGAGCGATGGCCTTAAAAGCTGACCTGGATGAATATGCATATACCTTTATGAATAAGGTGATGGGTTCAAAACAGGGGTGGGGGAGTTAAAGTGAGAAGGCACATTGTTTTGCACAAGGCAGGCGATGCAAAGAGCATTGGACTTAGAGCTAGGAAAACTTGGATCAAGTATTTTCATAAGTGAGAAAACCGAGGTCTAGAGAGGAATGTTACTTGGACAAATTTACAAAGGGAGTGACAGAGTTTGGGATTAGAAATGTCTTCTTGATTCACAATCCAATGTTTTTCCCATTACAGAAGAGGTTGCTTTGGCTGATGGTGAAATCATCAAACCCTCTTTTGTTTGGAAAATATTGAGTTGTTTCTTGCAAAAACAATATTGCTTATGTTTCATAGTTAAAATGGCCAGGCTGCCAGAGGAAGCTCCTGAGGCTTCTTGTTGGCAGGTTCCCAAAATTAGAGTAGAAACCTGTGGGCCTCCTGCCAGGTTCTATACTACTCATTGGGGACTGCCTGGACAACACCTTGTTCTATTGTGGGTTCACATGTGTGGACTTCATATCCTCAGGTATCTGTGGGCTCTTTGAAACCAGGGACTTCATCTGGATCATCCTGAGGCTCCCAGGACTTAGAGGCTTCTCTGACCCACTGGCATGGGCATTTTGCAGGAAAGAGAATGACTAAAAAGTGTTTGCTCAGGGGTGCAGCAAAGCCGAATCTGGGGCTACATCATTTATTTCTTCTTTATTAAGCAAGAGAAGTCATAGTCCACCATGTCCCAACAGGAGACATTAGAGGTGGGATATATAAGGCATAAGGCACTTCAGACTGGGACTAATTATACCCATAATACTTAGGACTCTGAGAATTGCTGGACTCTGAGAATGGGGAGAGTGAATTCTTTGGAGAACCAAGGGTTTCTACAGTCTGAAAAGTGTTTTTATGTGAGAATAGAGTAAAGAAGGATTTGGGTGAGGTTCAGTAGTGCATGGGAAGCACAAATTCTGCAGTCAGATCAGGGGGAATAGCTATGTTATACGCTCTCCTTCTTGCCCACATTCTGGGGTAAGGTCAGGGGCGTTGTGCCCCTGCTATCTGCAATGGTTCATTAGCCGTGTGATCTTGGCAAACCCTTTGCTTACATTCTTTGAGATCATTTCCTCATCAATGAAATGGTGTCAATAATTTCTAAGTGCCTAGAAAATAAATACTAGGTTAATCTGGAAGACACCTTAGAAAAAAATCTGGCCTCACTTCATTTTATAGATGGGAAAACTGAGGCTCATTCAAAAAAAGATGCTACTTACCTAAGATTATATAACTGATAAGTATCTGGGTCCAGCCTTTTTCTCTGAATCCGACATTCATGCCACTCCACCATGTTGAAATTATCAACTTTGTAGAATTGTTGGGAAGACAACACATTGTCAGACTTAAAATACTATAGAAAAATGAGTTCCCTCCAGGGGGATGGAATGTGTTGAAAAATCTCCACAAGATGTATCCATGAGTATGTCTTTTTCAGAAAAACTTCTGTTCAACCATATTTCCTTTTTCTTTTCTGTAATTCCAAGATCCTTTAGAACAATGGTATCAAGCCCAAATAGAAATGAGGATCACTAAATAGGGCGGGGGGAATATGCTGACTTAGAAAAACCACATATGTGCAACTACATACATATAATACATAGCATAAACACATACATATATACTATATGTCATATGTACAGAAATATATATATATATACACACACATATAACTCTCAATAGACTCAAATCAGTAGGAACTACATTTTAATTTTTATTTGGGCCACATTTAGATAAGGGTTGGGTTTTTGATACCTCTCCTTTAGAGTTTAGGTAGAGTATTTCCCTCCAGTTTCTATCTTGTCACCTTATTCATGAGTATAGAACATTTAGAACTTTCTTTTTCACTTTCTTTCAACCTCTTTTTGCCCAAGAGTCCTCCTGTGCCTCTGGACAACTTTTCATTGTGACTGAGATGACACTGAAGCTATGATGTATTGGAGTTGGCTCATATTAACTCAGGAGAGTTAATCCTTAAATTTTCAGGTGAGCATATCTACCTCTGAAATCAGCAGAGTTTACAAATGAGGGCTAGATTTATTGTTGGTTGTTTAAACTTAAGGAAGTTATGGAGAAATATGTAAATAAAACAAATTAAACTTAAAAGTATATTGTGGGGCAGCTAGGTGGCACAGTGGATAAAGCACCGGCCTTGGAGTCAGGAGTACCTGGGTTCAAATCCAATCTCAGACACTTGATAATTACCTAGCTGTGTGGTCTTGGGCAGGCCACTTAACCCCATAGCCTAGCAAAAAAAAAGTATATTGTGGGGGGTAGTTAGGTGGTACAGTGAATAGAGCACTGGCCCTGGAGTCAGGAGGACCTGAGTTCAAATTCAAACTCAGACACTTAATAATTACCTAGATGTGTGACCTTGGGCAAATCACTTAACCTCATTGCCTTGCAAAAAAAAAATGTAATGTGTACATCTCCCTCCATGTCACCCCCCCAGAGAGCCAGTCAATAAACATTTGCTAGCCCACCCTGATGACTGATGTTCCTCTGATTTCTATTCCAGAACTCTTTCTACTAGATCCAGGATGACCAGTCTTTTAGCTCTTCTGGACTTCAATGCTCAACAAAAACTTGTCAAGGGCTGCCTTTAGAATTTAATATTTATTTAAATATTAATTAATTTATATAATTTATTTAATTTAAATAAAAATTATTTATTTTGGGGGAGATTGGGTTTTGCAAGGCAATGGGATTAAGTGACTTTCCCAAGATCACACAACTAGGCACTTGTGGCTCAGAAAAGCTGAAAGATTGGATCCCACACTCCTCTGTCCTAGACCATGAAATCACCATGTGCTTGTGGATATAAACCAGTAGGGGCACTAGACCAGCTGAGTGTAAGGGCATAGAAGGAAACTCAGAAACCACTTGGTCTAACCCTCTCACTTACACAAGAGAAAGCTAAGCAAGAGAAATGATAAATGACTTGCTGTAAGTCAAACTGGCAATAAACTGAAGATGTGGGATTGTAAACCCTGTTCTTTGACTCCAAACTCTTTCCATTGTAACCATCATCTCCTTTGGGAAAGCACCTGAATGCAGACCAGAATGGTGTCACTATTGTATTGTACTACAGTGCATGTCTTGCTCCTCTCTCTTCACTTGTTTTCTGATATTCCTTGAGGACAGAATCAATGAAGCTGATTCATGGATCAGCCAGTTTAAGAATCAAATACCAGCAATTTCTATTGTTCCTTGCTGTTTTATTGGATACACTAGCTAGTTTGAGTCTGTTCCTTTCTCCCCTTTATAGGTCTCCTGCAAGTCCTCCAACCCCCCCCCCCCCCCCCCCCGCTCAGGTTGAGAAGAAAAAGAATTGAATTTCATGTTAGAGAATCTGAGTTTAAATTCTAGTTGGTACTTGCCCTATTAAAACCTTAAATCCTACATCTATTAAAAGATATTATACATACAATCACTTCCTTTCAGCTATAAATCCTGTATATAATCTGCTTTCTCTTAGGCCTGTAGATATATTGTGGTACTTTTTTGTTATAACTAAAAGGACAATATCTTGCATTTAGTAATTGTTCAATAATTATGATTGCTTAGGTTTTGTTCAGATCAAGGGCATAAAGAATTTCCATAGAACATAAAATGTCAGAGTTGGGAAGGATCTTAGAACATAGATTTTTGGAACTAGAGACAAGATCATAAGTGCAGATTTGGAAGGGAATTCAGTGATCGTCTAGTCTAATTAAAGCTAGAATACATGACTTGTCCAAAATCAAACTGACATTGATTTTTGGTTAGGATTTGAATCCATGTCCCTGACTCTAAATCCAACCCTCTTTCTTCTACATTGTGATGACTCTCATATAATCCATGACCCTCATTCTACAGATAAAGACACTGAGGCCCAAAGAAATGAAATGATTATTCAAGGTTAAATAACTAATCAGTGAATCAGATAAAACCCACATCTAAGTTTCCAGATTTCTAAGTCAGATCTCTTTCCATTAACTTTCTCCTGCTTCTTTCTTGATATTAGTTAGTCTAAGGATTAAAAAAAATAAAAAAAGTAAATTATTGGAGGGGATTATTTTTTTGGTGCAAATAAAAAATATTACTTTTAAATATTAAGCTAAAGAACATCAAGAATGTAAATGACCACTTAGACTCTGAGATTTGGAGGCAACCAAAAAAGGTCTTTTGACCCTCTACACATCTGTCCCACTCATATGCCTCCTGAAATTCCCATTGTTGGAGTCACTATTTGATTAAGGATAGGACTCCAAAAGTCCCTTATTACAATGTATATATCTTACCTGGAAGGAGTAACACTTTTATTCCATATATCCCTCTCATGAGGAAGAGAATCATAAGCTAGTGGGAGGTCCATCAATATAGAAAACAGAAGATCTGGTTTTGGACCCTTATTCTGTCATAATAAGTATGATTTTAAACAACTCACTTCTACCTTTCTGAACCTCAATTTCCTCTTCCTGGGACCATTTTGCCCTATCTTAGAACTGTTTTCAGTGTCCAGTGAGATAATGTATATGAAAGTTATTCATGCAACCTAAACCCCCATGTAAATTGTGGAATAGGTGCAGGGTTGGCCTTTGCACTTTTCACAGTAATTCTTCAATTTGGTTTCTACTGTTCACAGTGATAAGGCAAGGGAGCTCTTGTTCATTGGAGGGATCTCCAGAACTACAGAGTCCACAGTCTTGTGCTTAGAACAAAGGACTGGCTATCAGGCTCAACATTAGAAAAAAGAATCAGGTGGGAGGCACTAGGAAAAAAGATGGAGGGCATCAGTGCATGGAGAAGTGGAGTCCTGGGATTTTCCTGAGAAGCTTTGAGAAGAGACATGAAATAGAAAAACCATGATATGAGAAATTTAATATATTGAATAGGAGATGTCAGTCACTCTTGGAGGTTAGGCACCCAGGAGATCAACACCAAATAGAGGAAGTGGGCAGTCAATAGCAGGAGCTGAGGCTAAGTAGCCCCGTGCTGACTATGGTCAGTATGCTCAGTGGAAACAGGAAGGGAATGGATATTTTCCTCCCTCTATCTACTCATAGCTTCAATATTGTTCCTGTAAAAATTCCATTCCATCCACACCCTTGAGGGGGATAAGAGATGCTACTCATTTGTGCAGTAGCATGATTCCCATGATGCCATTTTATTATTTACATTAATTTATTCCTTAACTTGATACTGGATTAATGACTTGAATAATTTGTAAACTGAAAATATTCCATTATTGGGGGATTGGTCCATGATTAGTAAAATTGGTTCTCTCTCAAAATCCTCCCAAAGAACCTGGAAAAACTCTCCAGAGCAAATAGTCTCAGAGTTTGCAGGAGGTTCATGTTACAAGTGCAACTTGAGATCATTATAAGCACAGATAGGTTTTTTGTGTGTTTGTTGCCCCCCAAAGAACAAAGACACTACTTTGGAGAATGATACAGTACAACTAAGTTTTTATGGCTTTAGGCATGAAGGGAGAAGTGTCCAGGTAGCTAGAGAGGTCTAGGGTTCCAGGCAGTTGTGAGTGGTGGAAGAGGAGCGGGAGTAAGCCTGGGATACTATTGGAGATGAGGTGGAAGGAGAGTTGTAAGGCAAATTTTCTTTTTTTTTCTTTTTACCAAGAGAATATTTCTCTTCATTTCCACTTGTTTCTGAAGAGAATAACCAGTTAGGAATCCTCAGAGCAGTCATTTAATCTCTTGGGGTCTTAATTTCCTTATTTATAAAATAGAAACATAGACTAGATGACATCCAAAGTCCCTTGTGTAGCTTTATGTCTTGTTATCTTGTTATCCTTGTGACCAAAGATATTGCAAAAAGGGCTAAAGGAAGGATCGGGTGGCTCACTAGCTACAGGACATTTATTAGCTATGAGACCATGGACTTGTCTGAACCTGTTTCCTCTCCTGTATAAGTAGGATAATAATATTTACACTGCTTGCCTCATAGGATTATTTTGAAGGAAGTGCTATAGACATGTGTAAGTTATTAGATTTTTGACCTTGTAAATGCAGGCACTGTGCCTTAACTAGACTTCTTATCTCCTTTGTTTTTATTTTCAAAGGAGACCAATGACAGGAGGTTGATCATGTATTGACTTGCTTATGAATTAAATTTAAGTGAGGCAGAGCTGTACAGAGTCATCAACCTCACTCTCTTCTCCAGAGTCATTGGAGTCCAGGGGCAAGACAAGAGTCAAGACAGTAGCAATTGTCTGAGATGCAGCGGGTAGCCTTGTTCTTTCTTCCTTAGTGACCAGAGCAAAATCTTTGTATAGTGCCTAACCAAGGAGTAGGTGCTTTGTAGATGCTTTTGTTCACTGATTTAAGAAAGTTCACCTCAGTTCAGTAACTACTAAATGCCATATATATATTATATATATAATATATATTATATATATATATATTCCTATACTATGTCTTGTGGTGAAGTACTGAGACTATTTGATAAGAATTCTAACATCTCGCCCTTACTCCAGATCAATAGAGGATATAATGAAAGATCAATTACACACTTATTATTTAACCATTTACTTTACTAGGCTCTTATGTGGATATATTGGAGAAGCCATAGAATTCTGATTCTTAGACATGGCTAATCCAATCCCATAGTTCAAAAAATAAGTTTTATCAGCCCTTTTGTTCTTAAGTCACAGCTTTTTCCAGATATTAGCAGATAGGATAAATGACTTGTGCAAGATCACACTGGTAGTTGGTGAAGGAACCATGTTTAGGATCCACCTTATTGGTTGCCTAGTTTCATGTTCTTTATACTGAACTACTAAATGGTAATTTAGGCATTAATTAAGTGCTTATATGTCTGATAATGTGAGGATACAAGGGTAAAAATGAATAGGACTTATATTCCATTGGGGGAAACCAATGTACATAGATTGCTAAGTATAAAATCCATGGAGGGAGTTGGTAAAAGTCTCTTGTAAGAGGTAGTACCTGAGTTGAACTTTTCTGGGAGCTAGAGTTTTCCAATAGGACTGACACTCTCACTGCAAGCAAAGATAACAAGAGAAAGGTTTTTGTTGACCAGTAGAAATTTATATTCATCTTTTTTGCCAATACCATGGAATGTAGGTGCAGTATGCAAGAAGGCGAAAAGAAAGAAGGGATATATTTACTTGCTATGGAGAGAGAAGTCGTTCTTGGACAACTAGAAGATCTCCAAGGAAAGAAAAAGAAGAAACCTAGGTCAGAGAATTTCTCTCAGCGTTAGAGAGGTTGGAGCTTGGAAGGATGTGACACAGTGAAAGAAGGGAAAGACTACTGACTTACTAACTAGATCTAAATAAATGGGGTTAGGGAGCTAGAGAGGCTCAGGAGTAAACATATTTCATACTCTAATGGAGAGAGTTTATTTTTTAATGAACAGATTAGTGGTCTTTGATGACTCCTTGCCAAAGGATAGGGAGGAGGCTATTTACTGATTTAACAAAAGAGAAATCGGTTGTCTTTCCCAGGCAAAAATCAATGATTTAATGGGAGAGAATTTTGTACTTGTCTGACCTGTAAACCATTATCCAGTTCTGGTGATTTCCATTAATTCCTGGGCTTTCCATGAATTCTAGCAGCATCTTGGTTTGTCCTTCATAATAT
This sequence comes from Macrotis lagotis, assembly GCF_037893015.1. Taxonomy (NCBI): domain Eukaryota; kingdom Metazoa; phylum Chordata; class Mammalia; order Peramelemorphia; family Peramelidae; genus Macrotis; species Macrotis lagotis. The sequence goes on along the minus strand of NC_133660.1, from coordinate 211,459,338 downwards.
ATCTTGGCTGTTTGTCCTCCTTTTTGGGACTTCAAAAGAAACCTAGAAAACATTGCCAAGGATTATGAAATCCTGAGCAAGTAACTGAAGACTTGTAAACAAAAGAGGTGCTTTCATCCCAGCTTTATCATGCAATGAGATTTGTTTTTCTTGATCCCAGAGGGAAGAAGTAGGAGAATTGGGTGGAGATAGCATAGTTTAGGAAAGAGTCCTGGATTTGGAGTCAGAAAACCTGGATTTTATTCTTTTATATGGAGGGAAATGTATGGGTGATCTCAGGTAAGTCACTTGATCTCTTTGGGACTCACCTTTCTCATCTGTCAAATGAGGAGATTAGAGAAGATAGCCTCTAAATTTCTTTTTTAAATCTAAATATATGAACATCAATTGCTGAGGAACAGATTTTGTCTCAATATATATATTTGTGTATATAGAGATAACATATATGTTTGTTATATATAGAGTATATATTTATAAATATATAGAGTACATATATTCATATGTGTATATATACTTATGTAAATATGTATGTATGCATATCCATACACATATAGAAACATATATGGATCCTTTCGTTCTGTCCTCCAGAGTGCAGAGTTTGTTTCAGTAAGCAGTCGTCCAACAAGTTGTGTGCCTTTGGAAATGTTATTATTTCTATTGCTGCTAATGGAAATGATAGCAAAAATAGCTAAGATTTATACAGTTTTTCAAGATTGAAAAATGCTTCTCCCCGCCCCCCCCAATCCCCCAACAGAGGACCTTGATGGTGCTTATTTGCACTATGCATACTAACATTTCTCTACTCAGAGATATCCTATATCATTTGGCTTTTGCTATATACATAGTGTTTGATCTCTTCTTTAGTTTCAATCCACCTTCTAAAGGGTTAGGAAAATGGCTATTCAACTTTCCCTTGTACCACATGAAAAAACAGTTTGCCTAAAAAAATTGAATGATTTGTTTTATTTGCAGTACTGACAGTGGCCGGGGGGTGGGTTTCCACTGAGGGCAGAAAAATGAAAATCACAACTCTGCCTAAATATGCTCTGCAGATAGGAGCCCTTCAGAAGCTGCAATTCAATACTGAGTGTAATCATCTTGAAGTATTTGAAATGCTTATCCTTCCCTAGGAGAAGATAGATGAATTATTAAAAAGTTCAATAAAACATTCCAGTTCCTCAATTCATATTTTTTTTCCCTGGAAATGAACCTGATTTTGCCAGAGTTGGAGAGGGGGGCTGTCTCAGTCCCCCTAGCTGAATACTACAATCTATCAGAGAGATGGGAGAGGAAGGGGTGTCTCTAGGTCAGTGCCTTGTGGATAAGATTAGGCAAACAATCGTGTACTGACTGCAATTGGTATACCACGTTTCTAATATGTTTGGACTTCTCTGGGAGAAATAACTAAGAATTTTGTCTTATCTAATTGTCCATATTCTTGTTCCCTTGAAAGGATTTCATGGAGGCAGCATAGTCATTTTCCAAGATCATTTCTCTGGGAATCAGGAATCCAGGCTTTGAGTATTGAAATTTTTAATGGTTTGTTGTAAGTGTACCTACCTTTTAGTCAATCACTTCCTCTTTTTGAGTCAAGTATTTTGTTCTTCTTTTCTTTTTTTTTCTGGGGAAGGTTGTAAGTGGGAGGGAGAGAAAAAAATGCTTAATTGAAATATATATATATATATATTTAAATATATTTAAAGTAAAAATAAATGAAAGGGATTGAAATAAGATAATATCTGACATTCTATGATTTTGTGGAAGAGAAAAAAACCCCATCAGAGATTAAGAATTTTGCAAAATGTTCAATAAAGGCATAAATCATCATCCCCAAATTTGGAAGAAGGGCAAATGGGGTAGAAAGAATAGGATCAAACTTCTGTCCAAACTTTCTTTGTCAGTGGGTGGAGGGGCACTGGTCAGTTTGTAGGGAATCAGGGGTGTTTACCTTCCTACCCCTGCTTTGAGGCATGGACCTGAGGGAACTGGGGAAGAAGGCAGAAATATTCACTCAAGTGTTTTTTTCCCCTTTGATTGTTTTCAGTCATGTCTGAAAAAATGCCTTATTCACACAAACCTTGTGAGGTGGGTTGGGCCAGTACTATCAATTGCACAAAGAAAATGGAGCACTGGAGAACAGACTCTCTAAGCCCTAACAGCTTACAAATAGGGGATATGGGACTTGGACCCAAACTGTCCTTGATGCAACAAAGATGCTTAATAAATTTCTGTTTATTGATTGCTTTTGACTCCAAGTCCAGGAGTCTTCCCATTGCCCTGGGTCACAGCCTGGTGTTACCTCCTGCCTAGAATTCTGTAAGCTATACTCTCAGTTTCCCTGTATCCCAATCTATGATTCTGCCCCTGTATAGTGGTGGGGAGGAGACATGGGGGTATCTATCATTATCAATGGGCAGAGAGGCAAGGCAATTTAATAACACCTGCAGACAGACTCTTGACCTACATACAATAGGAATATAGCTACAGAAGGGACACAGATGGAGGAAAATTCCTAAAACAGGAGACTTGGTTATACAATACTCCAAATGAGCCAAATGTATATGCTTGGATCACACTCGGGATTTAGAGGCAGTATGGTGTGAGGGAGTTAAAGGCCTATGGGACCACTGTTCCCAGGTACCCCACACCTAGGGGTGAGGGACAGAGCATCAACATTTTTTCTTAGTGTTGGTGACTTGCTTTGGTGTGGCAACAAGAGCTTAAGATCAGAGAGTTAAGACTGAATGGAGTATTAGAAGCCACGGAGTTCAACCATTTCATTTAACAGGGAAGGAAAATGGGGTTGAGGGAGATTGGGGAACTAAGTCTACTGACCATAATTGCCAGAGGTAAGATTTGAACCCACTTCCTCTGACTCCAACTTGTTCCATGTTGCTCCTATGCAACCTGAATGTGTTGATCATGATAGTAGGTGGTATTTACAGGGAACTATAGAGTCTGAATGCAGATCAAAACATTCCATGTTCACTTTTTAAAATTTGTGTTTTTTCTTTCTCATGGTTTTTTCCTTCTGTACTGATTCTGTTTTCACAGAACAACTTATATGGAAATGTGTGCAACATAACCTATGTATAACCTATATCAGATTACTTGCTATCTTAGAAAGAAATGCTAAAACCATTTTTACAAGTGATTGGAAAAATAAATTAATTAAAAAGTGATAGTTTGTGGTATGCAGAAGGCAGGGCAGGGTGGAGTGAGTGGAGTAGACAAGGAGGGAGAAGGAAAAAAAGAAAAAGGGAAGGGAAAGATATTTTGATCTCTATATAGAAGATATGAGTTTGAATTATGGCATCATTTCCTTTTATTTTTTTTTTATTTTTGCAAGGCAGTGGGGTTAAGTGACTTGCTCAAGGTCACACAACTAGATAATTATTAAGTGCCTGAGGGCAGATTTGAATTCCATCCTCCTGACTCCAGGGCGGGTGCTTTGTCCACTGAGCCACCTAGCTCCCCCCAGACCTGAAATTCCAGTTTCAGGGACAGCTAGGTGGCTTAGTGGATAGAGCACTGACCCTGGAGTCAGGAGGACCTGAGTTCAAATCTGGCCTCAGACACAATAATTTCTTATCTGTGTGACCTTGGGCAAGTCACTTAACCCCATTGCCTTACAAAAATAAGAAAAAGAAATTCCAATTTCCCCATATTCTGGAAGCTGATGACAGAATCCATTGAATTGGGTTACTTTGAACTATTAGGGTATAGGAAGGGAATGTTTCACCATCTGAATATGACACCAAGATCATGATGATCTAAGAGATGAACAATATAAAAGTTTACATTTTTAGAGTGTTTTAAGTTTATAAAGTAGTTTCTTTACAACAGCTATTAATAGTAGATAGTACAGGTATCATATTTTACATATGAGGAAACTGAGGCTTAGAGAGCTAGGCTTGTAAGAGAAGAACAGAATGTGATTGACTCTTGGTTTGCAAGTGTTCTGGAATATCCTGTATTGCGAAACCCCACTGCACCCACTTTGAGACTCCTCTTGGGTTTTATGCTGGTTATTTCAAAAAACTTACTATATCTTTAACACTGGGCTACTTCCTCAGGAAGCTGGAAGCTAGGTGACATAGTGGACAGAGTATTGGCCTTGGAGTCAAAGAAGATGTGAGTTCAAATGTTATCTCTGACCCTCACTGGGTGTGTGACCCTGGCCAAGTCACTAGCCTTTTGTTTGTCTCAATTTCCTTCTCTTTAAAACAGGGATTATGATAGAAGCTCCCTCCCAATGTTGTTGTGAAGATATAATTAGATATTTGTAAAATTGTTGTTGATGTTGAGTCAATTCAGTCATGTCTAACTCTTCATAACTCTGCTTGGGGTTTTCTTGACAGAAATAATGAAGTGCTTTGCCATTTCTTTTATTCATTTTACAGACATAGAAACTGAGGCAAACAGGGTGAAGCGACTTGCCCAACTGGAGTAGGAAACTAGATTTGAATTCATAAAGAAGTCTTCTTTATTCTAAGCCTAGTGCTTTCTCCCTTTCCAAAGAAATTTGTGAGGAACTACCTATTATTATTATTATTATTATTGTGTAAGATACCTTTGGAAACCTTAAATTGCTATATAAATGCTTCTTTTTTTATTGTTATTATTCAACTAAGATCCTTCATCAGTCCCTTGAAAACATAGCATCTGGGGAAACAATATTACAAGGGCAAGGAGTGAACCCCCACCCCCACCCCCGAATCCTAATAACCAAGCGCTTTCTTCACAGGCTTCTGAGACATGCAGATCAAACACTAGTGTCTGGTTTTTATAGATAAGGAAACAGATGTTTTCCCCTAGTCACAGCTCAGACATGTTGCAGCCAAGATTCAGACTCAGATATCCTATTTTTGGGTCTAGGACTCTTTTCCCTAGTAACACTGTGATCGTTTATATTTTGTGGGATAGGATGAACTCCCTGACAGGTGGGTTTTTATATTTACCTAAAGAATATCAGGGTGGTTGTTGTTCGGTGGTTTTCCAGTAGTGACTGATTCTTTGTGATCCTGTTTGGGTTTTTCTTGGTAGAGATGCTGGAGTGGTTGGCCATTTTCTTCTCCATCTTACTTTACAGATGAGGAAACTGAGGCAAATAGGGTGAAGTGATTTGCCCAGGGTCACACAGTATGTATCTGAGGCTGGATTTGAACTCAGGAGGATGAGTCTCTATAGATTATGCTTTGTTGTCCTTACTAGTAATAACGCTGACCCAGGGCATCTATGTTTCCTTCAGTGATTCATGAGCTTCTGAGCTCAAAAGTCATAGGTATCTTTGTCCTCTAGGAAAAGTACCTTTGCTGAGGTGGCTAGGTGGAACAGTGGACAATGAACACCCTGCAGGTGCAATCAGGAAGACGAGTTCAAATCCAACCTTAGACACTTACTTGTTGGGTGACCCCAGGCAGGTTGTGTAATCTCTGTCTGACTCAGTTTCCTCATCTACAAAACGGGGATCATAAAACCTCCCTACCATCTAAGGCTTTTATGAGGATAAAATGGGATATTTGTAAACTTTAAAGGGCCATGCAAATATTAGCTATATTTATTGTTATCTAGGAGGCAGAGGAAGAGATTTTGAAGCTGGGGATCTCAACAGATTTCCTGATCAGCTATTATATTCTGGGGTATTTTCAGTGTTGTGATTGTGGATGGCAGCTGGCTGTGAATGCAGGTCCTGGACCTTTGTCCCCCTCAAAGAAGACAATGATGTTAGGTGGGGTAATGTCTTGACTTGAAAGTGAATTGGATTTAAGGGAGGCAGGGCTATACGACCTCACTCTCTTCTCCAGGCATCAGAGATCAGTGGCAAGACATAGGTGGGGTCCACTGATGATGGCCCCGCAGAAGGGTTAAAGTGGACCATAAGGAGCATTCTAGAGGATAAGGATGCAGGGAGACCATATCTTAAGGACTGTACTTCTTGGATAATCTGACTTGTCCTGGTTTTCTGACTCAGACCTTGTGGTTCTGGACCAGTCTTGTTTTTCATTCAGATCTCCTGAGAAGAAATCAAAGTGTCTACAGGTGTCACTTTATTTTTCTGAGAAATTTAGGACACGTGAGCTCAAGTTTCCTTGAGATGTGCCATTTTTAGCATATGTGTTTATTAGCATACCTGGAGGCAGACCTGATGAGAAAAACATGGATCATGTTTAAAAACATGGATCATTTCATATCATAGCTGAATAGTATAAAGACTGGGTCTGTCTGGCAATCATAAAGGCTGTCTGGCAGCCTGAGGGATGGAATGGAACTTTAAAATTATCTAGTCCAAATCCCTCATTTCACAGTAGATGAAACTAAGATGCAGAGAAAATAAGTAAATTACTGAAGATCACCCAGATAACAAGAGTCAGTCAGAACTAGAACCCACAACATTGAATTTTAGATCGAGCACTAATTCCTCTGTACCACTGTGGTATCTATCCAGGATAATATTAATTTGTTGTAAATAAAAATTTTATTACTAGGAATACTATTTCATGTATTAGCTCCTGTGTTAACAAGTGATGAATAAAAAGAGCACAGAGAGGTGTAGGAAGGCAGCTCAGTGCCTGACCTTCAATAAGCATTAATAAATGTTTGTTGACTGAGTTAGATGGACTAATACTTAACGAAATTAAAACTTATGAAGTAAAGCAAGCAGAACCAGGTAAACAATAACCACCACCACCGCCAACGGGATAATTGACAATGAATGCTAAAAAAATTAACAAGAACTGAGCTTACGTCCAAAGAGATGTGAGATAACACCTCCCCCCCTTTGTAGAAGTGGGGAACTTATAGTTCAGGATTTTTTGGCATGTTGGTTAGTTTTGTTGAACTATTTCTCTCTCTTTTTTAAGTGATGTCTCTTTCAAAAACTATAAAATTTTTTTTTATCAATAAATAATACTTCGAGGAGCTATGATTTCACTGGCACAGGTATTCTGCTTTCAAGTTTGTGATTCTTCTATATCTTAGTAGATGGTCTTCTTGTGTAGCTTTGACTGAAAAATCCCTACCTCCATGGCCAGCCTGGTAGACTGAAGAAGTGGACAAATCATGTTTTATGAGGCCACTCTGGAATTCTTACCATTTTAGTAGAACCTTAGAGAATTTTTGCACAGCAGGCACAGACTTTAAAAACCAAGAATTGCCTGCGTTTCACAGTGGAAGGCACTTTGCTGAATAAATAATGATATAGTCCTTTCATCCTTTATTTTCATAGTTTTTATTATAAATTTTATTATTTATTATAATAATTATATATTATATTTAATATATTATATAATTTATATTATACATATGTGCATTATTTTAGTTTAATCAGAGTATAGCTTTGATAGGAACCATAATATAAAAGAAAGTTCATTGGCCTTAGAGTCTGAAGACCTGAGTTTGAATTCTGACTTTTGTCACTAGTTCTGTGACTATGGGGAAGTCAATTTTGTTTCTTTCCCTATAAAAATGGGGATACTCAATATGATATTTATATTACCCACTTTGTTATGGGTATTGTGAGATAAAATATTTGTGAATCTCATAATGTTATAAATTCTTATGGCCAGGAGTGGAAGCTCTTGGTCCCAGGATGTGAGTATCATAGTGGTCTTCTTTGCATAGTTCCAAATTGCTTTTTTGGAATGCTGACTCCAACATAGCTCCACTAACAATCCATTGACCCTGCCAACAATGATTATTATCATATCTTTGTCTTCCAATTTGTGGTGTGAGTGAAACCTCAGAAGGGGTTTTTTATGTACATTTCTTATATTTAATATGTTGGAACATTCATTCAGGGTTATTAATAATTTGTTTTTTCTCTAAAGGTTTCCATTAAAAGGATGACACTTGAAGTGTCTACTGAACTCTCTGTAAATCTAACCCATAGACCCAATCTTTCATAATTTGCTTTTTGTAACCAAAGTTCCTCTTATCACTGCAATTAACCATGTTTTAGATGTTACAAGGATGAATCTGAGAATGGAACATTAATAGAACATTAGCATCTTTTCATGTATGAGAGGTTTTATTGGGAGGGGCTTATTTTTTTAGTATTTAGTAACAGTATGGGATTGGGTCTAAATGTTCTTGATGCTTCAACATTTTATGCTTTATACACTCTCTGAAAGGTGGTTATAATCAGAATCCACTTCGTTGTCAGAGGAAACTCTTGTCAGTACAAACAACCTTCCCAGAAATGACTTGTAATAAAAGTACCTCATACAAACTTCAAACAAAACTACAGGGTAAAATTTGTTTCTCTCACATTTGTATAAAGCATGGCATCATTTCTTTCCAACGACTGGAAGTATTTCTTGCTTATTTTCTGCCAAATGGGCAAAAATAACTATTCTGGTCAATCTTTAAGAGAGATGAAAAGACAGTTCAAGAAAGAAAATAGTAAAGATTTAAAGTCTCTTATGGGCAAAGACAGTGTTTTCTATTTTAAAAATATCTATTTGGTCAAAAAGCATCTAATCTTATCTGATCACATTGTAAATCAATCAATAAGAATTTATTAAATGACTATTATTTATCAGACTCTGTGTTAGATGCCAGAGATACAAAGACAAAAATGAAGCAGGTTCTGCCCTCAAAGAGTTTATATGAGCTATCCTCAAATCTTAATGCTATTAAAGTTTAAAAATCATGTTATGACTTTTGGTACACTTCATATTTTATTGGGGAAAATTTACATTATAACTAAGTGGCTATAATTACACATTATAACTATATTTAAAGTTGCATTAAATTTTGGGAGACTTTGTATGTAAAATAATTATTGATAAAGAGAAGCACTTCCTCTATTCCTTTCCACTCTATTTTTTTTATTAGGCTATGTTACAGAAATGCTTGTTTTATTCCATAAAAACAAAATACATATAAATTTTTAAAAAGTAGGCGTTAAAGCTGAGAAGAACAGAAAAGACCTCATGTAGAGGGAGCCCTCAAGTTGAGCTTGAAGGAAATGAGGGATTTAATGGCAGCAATGAGGAAGGAGTGCCTTCTGAGCCCCAGAACCATTTGTGAAAATGAGAGATGTCATTATCTAAAAACAGCAAAGAACTTGAATCACTAGACTGCGTGCCTATAGAGCTAACACTTATATTTAAAGTTCATAGATGATATATACAGGCTTGTGATTCTTATGTTTTCTATCCTTTTCTGCTATCATCAGAAGACAAAAATTTTTAGTCTATCCCATGAGTAATGGTCAGTCATTAGAACTGGAACTCAAAAGAGGAATTAGAGTGAGAAAGTCCTCATTTGCTGGCCAACCTGCTGGTGAGGTGCCTTTGCCCATTCATACAAGTTTTTGGATGGTAGGTAGGCTCATCCTCAAAACCAGTCTGAGTCTGTGTCCATCAGCTTTGCCCTCAAGCTACTTACTAGCTGGGTGACCTCAGCAAATTATTCTATTTAAGCCTCAGTTTCCTCCTCTGTAAACTGAGAGATTGGATTAGGTTATCTAAGTTCTCTTCTAACTATAAATATGTGAGCTTCTGAGCTCAAGTTCATCTCCATGCCACAACGAAGAATGGAAAAGGGGAGTTCAGAGGCAGAATAATGCCAATAATTCATCTTGCTGGCATATTTTGCAGGTTACAAAATGATTCATTGTAAGTATTCCATGAAACAAGCAGGGAAAACATTATCCCAGTTTCATAGATGCAGGTCTTACCTCCAGGTATGGGACCTCTTCTTTTTTTCTCTTTACCCTTTTTAAACTTGTATAATCTCTCTTCTCAAGGGTTTGGGCATTGTCTCTGGGTGAATAATTCACAGATCTATCTCACTCCTTTTATCTGTTCGGGTACTTTGTTGTTATTGTTGTGTCTGATTTTACAGATGAGAAACTGAGATAAACAGGGTTAAGAGACTTTCTTTCCCAGGATCACACAAATAGTAAGGATCTGAGGCTGGATTTGAACTCTGGACTTCCTGGTTCCTGGTCCAATATTCTACCCATTGTACCTCTAACTTCCCTCTTTCTCACTCTGTTCCTCTTTTGAATTCCAGTTATGCATCACTGACCATTAGGCATCTCAGAGTGGAAGTTGCATAGGCATTTCAGACTCAACATATCCAAAACTGAACTCATTCTCTTTCTCCTCAAATCTACCATTTTTTCTGAATTTTCTTATTTCTGTTGAGGGCAATACTATCTACCCATTGTCTTAGAATTTCAGTTTTCATATTATCCTTTCAGTTTCAGATGGTTTTTTTCAACTTCTACAACATCTCTCTTGTGTGATACCTTTTTTCCTACTTATATTCCCACTTTGTTAGGCCAAGCCTTCGTTGTCCCTCATACCTGGAACCCACCTCTTCCTCACCTCTACTGCTTAGAATCCCTCATTTCCTTTAATACTCAGCCCAAGTCCCCTTCTCCATAAAGTCTTTGTTAATTCCCCAACTCCTATTGCCTATCCTCCTAAAACTACTTTGCATTACGTAATATTGTCTCCCCACTATAGAATGTAAGTTCGTTGAAGGCAGAGGTTGTTTAGTTTTTTAATTTGTGTCCTTGGCATCTTAGAGACTACTTAGAACATGGTAGGAACATACCAAATATTTGTTGTTTGAGGAAACCAAGACCTAAGAAATTTAAGTGACATTGTCACAAAAATGGTAAATGTTAGAACTGGAATTTGAACCTAAGTTTTCTAGCTTTTAAGCAGAGGACTTTTGCTACTGAATTAAAGAACCCATTGAGGCAACAAATTAGGTATAAAATTCCAGATCAACAGAGGAAGATGTGCAGAATGGAATTATTAGACAAGACTTTGAATTTGGCAGCTTTGCTCATTATCCTCTACTGATCTCTTGGTTGTCTGAGCTGCAGCTGCTACTGCAGGTGGCAGAAGAGGGAAAAACTAATTTTGGAGTATGAACTCTTCAATGGATGTCCTCTGTGGGGCATAACAAGGAAGTCTACGGGCAATTGATGGTCAGCCTGAGGACGCTGAGGTATTGAGGTTGGGAAAGAAAAGGGTCTGAGAAGTTTTTGTAGAGTTGCTTTTCAGATATGTCTGACTCTTCTTGACCCCTTCTAGGGTTTTCTTGGCACTATTTCTTCTCCAGTTTGTTTTACAGATGAGGAAACTGAGGCAAATAAGGTTAATTGATTTGCCCAAGGTCACACAGCTAGTAAACACCAGGGAGTATGGGGGAACAAAGGAAAATAGGAGACATTTCTATATCAGATAAATGTCATTTGCTCTTTGCTGTTGCAGGGTCCTCAGGAAAAAAATGAAAAGGAAATAATAATAGCTCCTGTTTGTACTTTAAGGTTTGCAGATTAGTTTATAGATGTTAGCTCATTTGGGCATGGGAGACATTTCGTAAGATCCCTGATATGACATGTTTCTGCCATCAACCCTATGATATAACTCTATTATTCCCATTTTATAGATTAGGAAATGAAGGCTGAGAAGTACAGGAAATCTGTCTTCTTGATTCAAAATCCTGCTCTATTCACTGAAATATCTGCTGAGTTATCATCCGTTCAGCAGTCAATGATTGAATCTCTTCTGTAGGCAGGATATGGGGGATGAGGGTGGGAGTGAAAGAAGGGAGATAGAAACACTGTCACACTGATCTCAAAGAGTTTATAGTCTAATAAAGAAGTTAAAAATACACTCAGATAGTGTTTTCTTTCACAGCATGATTAATATGGAAATATATTAAGCATCATTGTATATGTATAATCCAAATCAAATCGCTTAGTGTCGGGGTGGCTAGGTGGCGCAGTGGATAGAGCGCCAGCCCTGGAGTCTGGAGTACCTGAGTTCAAATCTGACCTCAGACACTTAATAATTACCTAGCTGTGTGGCCTTGGGCAAACCACTTAACCCCATTTGCCTTGCAAAAACCTAAAAAAAGCCCAACTAAAACTAAAACAAATTGCTTGGTGTCTCAGAGAAAGAGAGAGGAGAAAGAAGGAAGGGGGAGAGACTTTGAAACTCAAAATTTTTAAAAATGAAAGTTAAAAATTGTTTTTTACATGTAATTAGGAAAAATAAAATATTCTTTAAAAAATAAATACCAATAGCCATATTGCAAAGTAGCATGTGAAAAGAGGAGTAAGTTATGTCTGGTGGTGATGGAGAGAGAGGGAGGAGAAGAATCTTCAACCTTCTTCAGCGAACCATTCCCAATGATGCATCATTGGAAGCCTACTCCTCTACCTTGTTCAGATGACTGTTTCCGGCTGACCTCTTCCTGCCCACCTCACACTAAAGCAGCTTCTTAGGGACTGACTTGGAGTCAGGTATGGCTGTTCTCTATTTACCTCTGCTGTCTATTTTTGAAGGAATAATTATATGAAAATTTTGTGATAATTTGTGAAGTCCCTTGCTTGATTCCTTCCTTTTAAAAATGATTTTAGGATTGTAGACCTAGAGCTACAAGGAACCTTTGAAGTCATTGAGTTCAACCCTCTCGTTTTAAATTTAACATTTTCCTTTTTGTATTGTAGCCAATTTGATAGTTGTAAGAGAGTACCTCAGAGTTGTTTTAATTTGCATTTCTCTAATCAAAAGTGATTTAGTGCACTTCCTCATCTGACTAGAGATAGCTTTGATTTCTTCACCTGAAAACTGCCTATTTGACCATTTGTCAGTTGAGGAATGGTTTGTATTCTTATAAAATTGACTCAATTTTCTATATATTTGCCTTTTATTTTATAGATGATGAAACCCTAATAGTTTACCCATAGTTATCCAACTGGCAAGTATTTGAGTTAGTAGCTAAACCCAGATCTTTCTGACTGTAAGCCTAGTGATTTATCCGTTGTACCCCCACATGCCAGTAGGGTAGAATATCTGATCATTCTGCCTCGGGGAGGAGTCTCTGAATCAAGCTTTCACTGAGACAACCATCTGTTGGTGACTTCCTCAATAAAAGACCCCTCACTCCCTTATACCACAGCATGATCTTGGTTTAATGAAACAAGTCTTGAACTCAATGGACTCTTGGCTTTGCCATTGACTAGTCATAGGACATCATGTTGACACTCCACAAGCTCTCTTGGAAAGGTTCTTTATCACCAATAAAGAAGGTTTTGGAAAGGATGGTATGGATTTCAGCTGCTACCAATATCTACAAAGCTGGTGATTGATCTGTGGAGCTATGAGGCATCTGCCCATGCCAAGAACAATGACATGAGAATCAGTCTCTACTTCTCTTTGAAGCCACAAGGGTCAGTCTATAAAGCAATCCTTGGAGTGGCTAGGTGGCGTAGTGGATAGAGCACCAGCCCTGGAGTCAGGAGTACCTGAGTTCAAATCCCACCTCAGACACTTAATAATTACCTAGCTGTGTGGCCTTGGGCAAGCCACTTAACCCCATTTGCCTTGCAAAATAAAAAAAAATCTATAAAGCAATCCTCGAGTTTGGACAAATGCTGATAGTGTTGACATGGAGGGTTAAAACAAGAGAGATATATAAAACTTCTGTGTGGCAGAGCAGGATAGCTCTGAATATTCTGAGTGATTCCTTCCTGCATATCTTTTTTTCTTTTCCTTTGAGTTGTATGTCCTTGGGGAGAGGTTCATTCAGTGGGTTGTCATGAAAGCTGTTGGAAGTCTTAAAGGACATTTATACAAGAAGGGGTAAGCAGTGATGATGACATGTTCTTGCCAACACCTTCTGTGCTCTTTTGTATTCCTTCCTAAGAGCTAGAACACTTGCCCCAGCAAACCACCTGGAAAAAATCAACAACCCTAGAGTGGAGCATCCAAGGCTGGCAGCTTTTCAGCTGTCATCATAAATATAACATCTTCATGGTTCCACAAGGGAATTAAGTTACCATTGGCGTTTTAAGCAGCTATGGAAATGTGCATTTTAGATCATTGCTCACTCAAAACATTTTGCTCTTGTCTAAAATCTTCCTTAATGCCTCAGTCATCTCTTGGGAGCATTATCTTCAATCATATGTTGTGAGAGTATCCTCTTATCAGAATTGCCATCTCTGGGATCTAAGGAAATTCATTTGTGCCCACTTTCGTGGGCTCGAGTCTATGCTATTATCCTCCATTTGCTTCTATTTTGGAAACTGTCTTCCAAGTACTTTTCTCTTTTCTGAAACTAGAGAATATTTGGGTGTCAAAAATGGTGGATGACAGAAAAACAAGCAACTGGCAGGGATGTGACTAAGGTACAAAAACAAAGAAAATACAGGTACCAGCTGTCATTCTGGATGGGCTCCTTTTTCTTCAATGTACCACTCTATATATTTCTCAGAGGCTGGTATGACTTACAAAAGCATTTCAATTTCTATAACAGGGTTCAGAGTTTGAAATCTTTCCCCCCCTGTACTACTTCAATTCTCTTATTTGGAAGAAAAAAAATCTGTTTTCAGTTCCAAATTCTCTTTCTCCCACCCTCTGAAAAGGCAAGAAATACAATAATCATTATCCTTATGAAGCCATACAAGACATATTTATACTTTGTCCACATTGCCAAAAAAAAAACCAGGAAAAATAAAATGAAAAAATATACTTCATTTTGCACTCAGAGTTCACCTCTTTTTTGAAAAGGAAATTAGAATAAAAAAACTGTACACAAGTACATAAATAAATATATGTGTGTATTGTCTTCTAGTCCAGGGGTGGGAAACCTTTTTTTTCTGCCAAGGGCCATTTGAATATTTATAACATAATTTGTGGACCATACAAAATAGTCAACCTAAAATTTAGCCTATAATATTACTTTATCCCTAAAAAGTTTCTAGATTTATTGAATTTTGAGTCTGGCCTTTGGTTGCTTCGCCAGTGCCAGATCAAATGATTTTGCAGGCCTCACATAATTCTTGGATCGAATGTTCCATGCTCTTGTCCTAGACAAAACCTAGGAAAAACTTAGGAAGAATATAATCTAATTTAATTTTTGTTGTTAAGATAGTTCAAATTGTGTCCAACTCTTTTTGATTGAATTTGGGGTTTTCTTGGCAAAGATACTGGAGTAGTGTACCATTTTCTTCTGCAACTCATTTTACAGGGAAAGAAGCTGAGACAAACAAAGTTAAGTAACTTTTCCAGGGTCACACAGCCAGTAATTGTCTGAGGCTGGATTTGATGAACTCAGAAAATATGAGTCTTCTTGACTCAGTGCTGTATCCACTGTACCACTTAGCTGCTCTATGGGAAGATAATAATCTCTTATATCTCTTACAAACCACTTTCATAAACATTATCCCATTTGAACCTCAAGGCAGCTATATGAGGGAGGCAGGCGGGCTAAATTATTATCATATCTTTGCTCTATGCTACCTATAGGAACTTGATTAAATTGTCCGACTTTTCTGTGCCTCAGTTTTCTCAAAGGGGGAATTCGGTGCCCATACATAGCTTCCTTCTCCTCATCCTGACCCCAAGAAGTAGTTGGCAGCAACTCTTAGTGAGGACGTCTCCTGTCAAAAATAGTCATCAGCAACTCTGGGGGAAGGAACTATCTATTGACAGAGAGTATGGTCAAGGCTTTCCTCCTTTCCAAATTTAATTCCTGACTCCATGAAATTCATAGAGATAAAATTATTTTCCCTAGGTTCACTGATAGTGAACAGCACAACAGAATTTGAATTTCAGTTCTGGTACTCTATATTTAATTTTCCCCCCATAATTCCCCACTGTTTAATTGAACTAGGAGATCTCTGAGGTCCCTTACACCAGTGAGGATGCTATGATTGTATAATGTCTACAGCCTCATTTAAAATTAGTTCTAGAAGGACCTTAGTGGCTAAGCTGTTGATTCTAGATGAGGAGGCTGAGGCTCAAAGAATGATTGAAGGAACAGGCTAAGCCAAGTGTTTTGCTTCCCGGTCTGGTTGACTTTCCAGCAATGGGAGTAGTAGGTAAGTGCCCGGATCACTTGGCATGGACTGGGTGTGGGGATTCAGCTTCAGCCCATGGTACAGCTCAGCATCTTAGTCTTACTTCCAGGATCCCTGCTATTCTGGGTCATGCTTCAATTAAATGGCAGCAGCAAGCAGTCTGACTTCATCATCGAAAAGAGGACTGCCAAGGGTCCTTCTAGGGGAAAGCAATTTCCATTTCGATTAGGTGCTGAGCAGTTTGGTTTTGAAGTTCAATCATTTATTACAGTTGACTCCTGAGGGGAAGTAAAAGTGAACAATGACAGCGACCCTCCTCATCTTTCTCCTTGTCTCCAGTGACTGTGACAGTACAGGGCTGGCTCTGAAGCCTTCCCTTATTTTTCCTCTCCCATCCTCATATCGCACACATCCTTATCTCTTCCAAGTACCCTACTTCAAAATGGTGCAGTGGACAGTGGGCCAGACCTAGAGGTAGAAAGACTCATATTCATAAGTTAAAATCTAGCTTCAGTTACTTATTAGCCGTGTGACCCTGGATAAGGCACTTAACTCTGCCTCAGTTTTCTCATTTGTAAAAATGAACTGGAGAAGAAAATGGCAAGTTACTCCAGTATCTTTGCCAAGAAAATATCAAATGGGGTCATGAAGAGTTGGAAACAAATCTTGAGAGGCTGAAAATCTTGCCTAAAAATCTCACAGACAGCAAAAATCAGAGCAGGATATTCAGACAACAAATTCAGCATTCTTCCTATTGTTATCACACATTATCTTGATTCTTGGAGGCATTAACCTTCCAAATTAGAGGTGTGGCGTTCTAAATCAATAGGTGGCCTGCAGTGATTTCTGCCTGTGATATAATGATTCCCATTTCTGTTTGAGTTTGACACTTGTTCAAATGATAGTCCCCCTCTCTGGCAGATTGTTTTTATTGTTTGGCTTTGGGTAGAGATGGTAATGGGTGGGTTGCTTCTCTCCATGGACCAACACATACAGTTAAAGACAATCACCTCATCCTGGACTTACAAACTGACTCAACCAATGAGGAGGTGGGCCGATTTCTCTCTTTGTTGTCACAGAATAATCTGCTGCTTTCCTTCTTCCTTAAACCCTTGATGAATGACTTCTTTTATTGGGGCACATGGCGGGGGGGAGCTTTCCATAAATGAATAGGCTTTGTTATCCTGAAAAAGAAGGAGGTTCCTCTTGTAGAGGAGCAAGGAATAAAAGTCAAGTTGACTATGATTATGTTGTACTTGTTGGAAAAAATACAGAATAAAAAGCATATACATACATAATCATTTCTATGAGATTGAGGAAGGTCATTCTACTCTTCTCCAAATGTATTTAAATAAGAGCCTTTTCTCTTTTCTATTTTCTGCATTTCTTCAAGGGGATCTTCCAGCCCAGGCAGCATGCTAAAGGATATAGCCACTAAATAGTGTGGAAGAAATTTTAGAAGTCTTTTAATCCCACTCACTCATTTTCTGTTGAAGAGGCCCAGAATGGGGAGAATGATGCTGTCAAGCTTCCAGATTGAATGAATGATTCACAAAGCTCAAGCTAGGCTCTCCCACCTCCCAGTCCAGAGATAGGGATCTCTCTGTTGACTTTTCCTTTGGGAATCTAAAGAGTGTTCTTTGTCTACCTGTGACTTTGCCAGCCAAAGAGGAGAGATATAGCAAAAACTCTCCCACCTCTTTCATCATCATAGAAGCCATGAAGTCTGACCTCCAAATTGCTTTTCTCTGGGTTGCATTAATAGTGCTCCCATTTGGGAAGATTCTGCCATATCTGAGGCACATTATCTTCTTGTTACTGGAAATGGATAAAAGAAGTCTTTAAGAATGGTCAGTTTAGGGGGCAGCTAGGTGGCACAGTGGATAAAGCACCGGCCCTGGAATCAGGAGTACCTGGGTTCAAACCCGGTTTCAGACACTTAATAGCAAGCCATTTAACCCCATTTGCCTTGCAAAAACCTAAAAAAACAACAACAAAAACCGTCAGCTTGGGGGTGGGGAAGGACAAGACAATCTTCTCTCTTTCAGATTGAAATCACCATCATTGTAACAGACAGCAGCAGAGCTGATAGAGAACTAGCCTCAAAACTAGAAAGACCTGAGTTTAAACCCTTATTCTGACATCTTGACTTTACCGGAGGCAAGATACTTAATCTCTCTGCTCTAGACAACCCTTCAACGACTATGAGTTCCTTATAAGTAGAGATCATACATGTCATACAAAGGCTGGTAAGGTAAAACAAGATGGTGGAGGACCTTGAATACCATTCTAAAGCATTTAGACTTTGGTAAGCAATGGAAATATTGGGAAGGTTTTTTTTTTTTAAACTCAGGAATCCATTTTTTAAATTGTTTTTTGAATTGCACAATTCCCCACCCCCATCTTATTTCCCTCCCCTCACCCCCCCCCACAGAAAGCAGTCTGATAGTCTTTACATTGTTTTCATGGTATACATTGATCCAAATTGAATGTGTTGAGAAAGAAATCATATCCTTAAAGAAAAATAAAATATAAGAACAAAATTACAGAATAAAATAACTTTTTAAAAAAAAATTAAAGGTAATAGTCTTCAGTTTTTGTTTGAACTCCACAATTCTTTCTCTGGATACAGATAGTATTCTCCATCGCAGACATCCTCAAATTGTCCCTGATTGTTGCACTGATGAAATGAGCAAGTCCATTAAGATTGCTCATCAACCAGCAACATGGGGGTGATGATCAACCTTGATGGACTTGCTCATTTTATCAGTGCAACAATCAGGGACAATTTGGGGCTGTCTGTGATGGAGAATACCATCTGTAGCCAGGGAAACAACTGTGGAGTTTGAACAACAACCAAGGACTATTACCTTAAATTTAGAAAAAACCCTGATATCTTATTGTCTGATCTTGCTATCTCTTATACTTTATGTTTCTTCCTTAAGGATATAAGGGGGGAGTAAGATTAGGGGAAAAATTGTTAAACTCAAAATAAATAAAATCTTTAATAAAAATATTAAAATATTAAAAAATATTAAATATTAAAATATTTAAAAAAAGATTGATCATCAACCCCATGTTGCTGTTGGGGTGTGCAATGTTCTTTTGGTTCTGCTCATCTTGCTCAATATCAGTTCATGTAAGTCTTTCCAGGCTTCTCTGGTTTCTAATAGAACAATAGTGTTCCTAACATACATATACCACAATTTGTTCAGCCATTCCCCAATTGATGGACATTCACTCAATTTCCAATTCTTTGCCACCAAAAACAGGGCTGTTATGAAAATTTTTGTACAAGTGATGTTTTTACTCTTTTTCATCATCTCTTCAGGGTATAAACCCAGTAGAGGTGTTGCTGGATCAAAGGGTATGTACATTTTTATTGCCCTTTGGATGTAATTCCAAATTGCTCTCCAGAAAGTTTGGATGAGTTCACAGCTCCACCAACAATGCATTGGTGTCCCAGATTTCCCACATCCCTTCCAACATTGATCATTGTCCTTTTTGGTCATATTGGCCAGTCTGAGAGGCGTGAGGTGGTACCTCAGATATGCTTTAATTTGCATTTCTCTAATAAATAATGCAATTTTTCTTATGACTATGGATTCCTTTGATTTCCTCATCTGTAAATTGTCTCTGCATATCCTTTGACCATTTGTCAATTGGGGAATGAAATTTTTTTTTTTTAACAAATTTGACTCAGTTCTCTGTATATTTTAGAAATGGATCCTTTGCCAGAAGTACTAGGTGTAAAAATTGTTTCCTAGTATTGGGAAGGTTTTGTTAGGTGAGCAGAAGCAAAGCAATGGGTATTTGGGAATATTAATAATCTTACAGCATTATGTTGTTTAGGTAGAATGTTTAAAATGGAGGCAGCTGTATTATAGGAGAAACACTGCTGGATTTCAGGTTGAAACTGTATTTAAATTCTAGTTCAGTCACTTATTAACAGTATAACAGCTACCTGACTATAAAGTTGGCCAGTTCTCATCTCCTTGGCAGGGATTTGCAGTGAAAGGGCAAATGTATGCACTCAGCCCTTGGCAATCAGAGATGAGGCTCAGCTCTGCTTCACCTGCTGTCCCCTCACTGTATGTCCCTGCCTTGGAAGTCATTTTCCAGGATAGGAGTTGTGGGAGTTGGTGATTTGGTACGTACTGGTAATGCCAGGGCTCTTGGACTTAACCTGTCCAGCAGCTGGTGGTGGTTTGGAGGAAGGTAAATTCCTTCTTCACAGGGATTGGTTCCCTCACACAAGACAATGGAGGCTAGACTGGAAGGAAATCAGTAGACTGGATGGGCATTATTATTTTCAAGACTTCTTTACATCAAGATCTTGGACCTTCTCCATTAGCATCTAAAGGGAGATGGTGGCAATGATTTCACTATCTTACAAGGGCCACCTCCTGTTTCTGCCTTTCAGATTCTGTTTACGTATTATCTTCCCCAGTATGTTTCTTTAGAGCAAGAATTCTTTTATTGGTTCTATTTACATTTCCAGGACCCTAGCACCTAGCAAATACTTAATAAATATTGGTTGCCTTGATGATCAAGGAAGGGAGATAAAAATTTTAAAAAATAAGAAAGGAGATAGTGCTTCACTTGGATCTTAAAATAAGGTTAGAATCTCAGTAGAGGAGGGAAGAGAGAGTCCTAGGAATAATGAACAAGGGACCAAGGGTAGGAAGGTGTGGGACATGACTGAGTTAGAGAAAAATATGGTTTGTGCACAAGGCAAGGTAGTGGGAGAGAAAGCTGGAAAAATAGGATATTTCTGTGGTATGTTGGAGTCCACTTTGTACCAGTTTCACAAGAACCAATTTTGAAATTTTTCAGCTTTGGAAATTAGCAAATACTGCAAATCTAAGCTTGATTTGCTGTTTTGTTGATTGTCTAGACTTTAGAAAGTTAAAGGCAAAATGTTAACAATAAAAATTAAACTTTTAAGAGTGTTTTGGGTCTTTGTAGAGTTGGTCATTAAAATATTTCCCAGCATCCTCTTGGGCAGTTCTATACCAGAAGGTCTTAAAAGCCAGATTGATGAAGCCACTGAGATATTTAATGGGGCCAGATTAAAAGATAGATCTGGGGTGTGTATAATGGATCAGAGAGGGAAGAGATTGGAAACAGTCAAAATATAAATAGAAAGAGAAAAAACTAAAATGAGTTTTAACTTGGGTGATAGCAATGGAGGGATGATAAGAAGATAGATGGGAGAGAGATAATGGAGGTGGAATCCATGACAGTAGGAAAATTCTCACTCTGCTAGTTACTCCACAAGGAGTTACATAAGTTAAATGAAAGACCTAGAAGATTCATAAAAGAACAATTCATTCTGCCCAGGGCTTGTGAATATGTCATTATTTCATCTTACGGAGATGGAATCCTTTTTTTTTTTTGCTGGGAAGGTATAAAATAGTTCATATGGATTTTTCCTAACTCCTTTTAAAGAACATATATTTCTTTGTATAATTTATGGTGATTCATCAATTGGAAGAATGTCCCTGAGGTATCATCACCTCTCAACAAAGTAGTTTATAGGGCAAAGAATGTAAGTTGCAAGGAATATGGGAATGGAGAAGGGGGTATGAGCCTTATCTTGTTTAATGCCCTTATTTCACATTTCAATTATATATTGTACATAAAGATGCTCTGCAATCTTTAAAGCACTCTGCAAATGTCTTTCCTCTTGCTTCTCCATTTTCAAATGTGACATGTACAAGGTTACACTGATTATTTAGAGGATGGGGACAATCCATTACTTCTAAGTCTTAACTTTATTTTGGGCCAATTTTAAAGCAAGTGAAGTTTATTTCTAGAGATCCTCTAGTCCACTGTGTATTCTTTAATCAATTCTAAGTTCCCTGTAACTTTATAATGGCCCTGTGACTTTATAACGGACAACTAGATTATGTAGTGGATGATAATGATAGGCTCAGAATCAGGAAGCTCTGAGTTCACATCCAGACTTAGATCTTTATTCAGCCTTAGACATTTAACTTCTATTTGCCTCAATTCCTCATTTGTAAAATGGGAACACATTGGAGAAGGAAATGCTAAACCACTCTAGTATCTTTGCCACTAAATTTATGGGGTCTTTTAGAGTCAGACATGACTGGAAAATAATACCCTTATGTCTAAAGTCCTCTATTACAATGGTCCACTGGACTTGTCCTCTCCTTGGGAGTGCCCTGACTCTACATCCCTTCTCAATCAGTTGAATTCAACCCAACTTTTGTCTCATCCCCATAGTGGCAGCTGACTGACTAATGTCATCATGTAGAGCTTGGCCATCCTAATGGGAAAAGAACCATTTTCCCCAACAAGAATATAACATTTTGAACTTTGTTGGGCTCTCTGTATAAATTTGTGAGTATATCATATATGCGCAACATAGAAAGTATTAGAATATACACTAGCTGATATTTTTGTAGTTCTTTAATAGTTGCAAAGCACTTTCCACAGAATCTTAAAATACCCCTGGGAGGCAGTACTTGCAAGTATTATTGCTACTTTTAGATAAGAAATTTGAAATTCAGAGGGGGTAAGTACCTTGTTTATGATCTAATAGAGTTCTTTCTTACTTTCTTTTTCAATTGTGTGTGTGTGTGTGTGTGTGTTTGTCACAGAGCCCCTTGTCAATCTGGTGAAACCCTTCAATATCTATTTATCTATCAATCTATTTATTTTTGCAAGGCAATAGGGCTGCGGGCCTTGCCCAAGTTCACACAACTAAGTAATTATTAAGTGTCTGAGGTCAAGAAAAATATTTTTAAATGCATAAAATACAGAGAATTTCAAAGACAACCAATAGTCAAAAAACATTTATAAAGTGTCTATTATATTCCAGACCTTTTAAGCATTGATGATACAAAGAAAGATAGTTCTCTCATTCTAAACTCCTTATTTTTTTTCGAGTCCCTTATTTTACAAATGAGGCAATCAAGTTCTGGAGAAGGGGGGAACTGAAGTCTCCAGATTTACAAATTATATTTCAGGGTATGGAAAAAAGTCTCCTACTGAGTGTGTCACGAGCCAGAACAATTGTCAGGCTCCAAAATGAGAAGTGATTACAGAGTTTGAAGCTGCAGAAATCCAATTTGCAGCAACTGATCTCTTTTCTTTTTTTCTTTTGTAAGAGGGAAGGCATATCTTTTGATAGGACTATCTTAATCATGCAGGGCTTGGTGCTGGTTTCTGAGGCTTTAGCTAAGTATGACCTGATCTGGCATTAGTTCCCTTTCCGCTGTAGCACATATTAGGAGACAAGGAGTCATCTAACTTTTTAAAATTTGCCACAGTCCTAGGAAAGTCTGAAGCATTCCAGAACGAATGAGAGACTATTAGAACAGGAGGGATTATTTAGGGGATAAAACATGAAACCTGTAAGACATTTTAGAGAGTACCAATTAAATCTGGAATGGATAATTTTTGCAGCTGAAGGAAGTGAGAAGGGAAATAACTTGTCTAAGGTCACATAGGTGATAGCAGAGGTAGACAGGACTTTAACACAGACCTTTAGACACTGAGTTTAGTACTTTCCCTCTATACCATGCCCTAACTAGAGTGAGGTGGGGTCAAAGTTTGGTTGGAAAATTAGTGCTGATCGCACCATCCAGAAACACCCCTCCAGCATCGGCCTCAGCCCTGGCAATGGGGGCAACCTCCTTCCAGAGTGTACTTGCTCCCTGAACATTCAGTGGGGTAAAGGCTTCATGTTATTCCAAAGAAAGCTCTCTCCCTCTGGCAGCTGTTCCTTTGGTCTTCCTCCAAACCTTGTCCCAGAAGAATTGTTATGGAGCTGTCTCGACCTTCCATGTAAAGAGTGTGACACGACTCAAAAAAATTAGTCGGAGCCAATATGTCAGGAACCAGGGTTTGCTTGGTCTTGAGACAGCCTTGCATCTGAGTTGGTTGAGAAAGTTCTGGGTGAATTAGTCCTAATTCACTTATTCATTCCATTTAAATTATATTTATTTAATAGGTTACTCATGTCAAGCTGATGCTAGCTTGTATCTTCAGGCAAGACAATCTGAGCATTTTGGTTTCTTCACAATATATTCTAAAGTGCTGTTGTAAGCTTCAAATATGATTGCCAATATTAAACAAGATTTACAGATTTTTTTTTATTGCTATTGTTCAGTCATTTCAGTCATGTCCGACTCTTTATGATTCCATATGGGATTCTCTTGATACTGAATACTGGAATAGTTTACTTTTCCCTTCTCTAGTTCATTTTACAGAAGAGGAAATTGAGACAAACAGAATAAGTGACTTGTCCAGAATCACACAGCTAGGAAGTTTTTGAGACTATAGTTGAACTCAGAAAGAGGACTCCAGGTTAGCCACTCTAACCACTGTGCCACTTGACTGCCTTACAGATATTTAAAGGCTATTAATTAATGCCATTTGAATCACAAAGTAATTGAATTCAATGAAACTCTGGAAGAGATTGCTTGAGTTTACACAAAAGAGATTTTTCTCTTTGACTTCTTTTGGGAAAATCTTCAAGTAATGGCTTATCTTAGGTTGCAATTTCTATAGGTAACAGCTCACCAGCTCCAGTACTCAATGTCAAAAGTGTATATTAGGTATAGGCCAGTCTTTATTTCCTCTATCAGAAAATACAGAAGACAGAAAGGACACCCAGGAATCCACTCATAGCTACAGAAAACATACAAGATAATTCAAGGACTCACATGAGCCCAGACACAAACAGAATGCATTCACAATAGTTCCCCTCTGAAGGAACTGAACTCAGGGTTGCTAGTGGGGCAAGACTCCATCATCCCAATAGATTTCCAACTCTCTCTCTCTCTCTCTCTCTCTCTCTCTCTCTCTCTCTCTCTCTCTCTCTTTTTAGTTTTTGTAAGGCAATCAGGTTAAGCGGCTTGCCCAAGGTCACACAGCTAGGTAATTATTAAGTGTTTGAGGCCGGATTTGAACTGAGGTACTCCTGACTCCAGGGCCGGTGCTCTGTTCACTGTGCTACCTAGATGCCCCAATTTCCTACTTTTGCAAGGGTTTTATAGGTCCTTCCAAGACCTTCAGAATTCTCTGGGCTTTGGGTTACCTCATAAGTCAAATATACATTGGAATGGCAGGGAGTGGCAAAGAAAAAAGGTTGCTGTTTAAGTAAATAGTAATATGTAAAAGAATAATTTCAAATGGGATATAACCCACTTAAGTATTAGGGAGTTCAAGGATAATAATTGTGAAAATTAGAGAGCTCTTTAAAATTTGCAAGACACTTTGCAAATATTGTCTCATTTTAATCCTCATGACAACCCTAGGAGGTAGCTGCAATTCTTATTCCCATTTTACAGATGACTAAACTGAGGCAGGCAGTAGTTAAGTAACTTGCCCAGAGACTCGATGGCATTCAATTCTTTCTGACCCTTTCTGTCCTTTGTCTCTAGACAAGTGAAGGTTCTGGGGCCTCATCACATGAATTGCTTCCCTGAGGATATAAAATAAGGGACAGCCAGTCAACTTCTCTACTAATTTAAAGACATGACCAGCCTCAGCCCAGAACTGTATCACCTCATGTATACACCACCAGTGTGCCACAGACATGGTTTAAATCTTATCTGACTCTCATATCCCTTCTCCCAAAGTACTGCCATCAGTTGGACCTTTATATCTCTAAGCATCATTCCTCTTTCCCCTCCCATGCCTCTATACTTCCTCCACAATTCACAATCCTACCTCAGACAGTTGCCTCCTACTAGCTGTGTGACCTTGGGCAAGTCACTTAACTGATTGCCTCACATTCAGGATCATCTCCAGTCATTCTGGTTCATATTTGACTACTGGACTCAGATGGCTTTGGAGGAGAAAGTGAGGCTGATGACTTAGCTCAGCCTCCCCTCCCTCAAATCAATTCATGGGCTTGTCATGGCATCACCTTCCTGAGTCATGGTCTTCAAAAATGAAGGACAAACATTATTACACCCACCCTTCCACTGTTTCTTCCAAAGGAACTACACTAGTTTGGGTCCTCATCACCTCAGGTCTTTTCAACAACCTCCTAAAGGCTCCTCCCAAGTACAAAGTCTCCTTGCTCCAATTCCTCTTGCAAAGGCTCCCCCTGATAATCTTTCTCCTGCTCAAAAACTTTTAGTTATTTCTATTGCCTTACCTCTTGCATACCAAGCTCATAGTCTACTATTCAAGGACTCTATTTCATCACAAATTCTAGTTTTCCAGTTTTATCTTCTATGGGTCCTCTCCAAATCAAACTGTCTGCCTGCTCTCTGGGTCTCTCATTTCCAGTTTGCTCTTTTCTATATTTATGCCTTTGTTTGCAGGACTGCCCCTTGTGTCTGGAAGTCCCCAGTTACCTCATGAGGCTCCCCTGGCTCTCCTTCCATTCCTCTTCTCATTTTTCATTGCATGAGGAAATACTGGAGTAAACTGAGTCAAAGCCTAAAGGAAGGGATGGAATGCTATTTAACAGGAGGGTCAGATTTGGGACCAAGGTATATCTATATATATATCCATATATCTACACACACACACACACACACACACACACACACACACACACACACACACACAGATGTCTATCTGCCTAAATTTTGCCTTTTCTATCTCTCTATTGTCAACAGTGATTTTTGCCTTTTCTATTTGTCTGTCTTCATATCTATCAATCATCTATCATCTATCATCAACAGTGATTTTTTCTATCTTAATATCTGTCCATCTGTCTTCTTATCTATTGACAACAGTGATTTTTGCCTTTTCTATCTATTTATCTATCTGTCTGTCTGTCTGTCCATCCATCCAACCATCTGTCTATCTATCTATCTGTCTATCTATCTATCTATCTATCTATCTATCTATCTATCTATCTATGTCTATCCATCTATCTATCTATCTATCTATCTATCTATCTATCTATCTATCTATCTATCTATCTATCTATGTCTGTCCATCCATCCATCCGTCTATCTATCTATCTATCTATCTATCTATCTATCTATCTATCTAATCTATCTATATCTATCTATCTATGTCTGTCCATCCATCCATCCATCCATCCATCCGTCTGTCTATCTATCTATCTATCTATCTATCTATCTATCTATCTATCTATCTATCTATCTATGTCTGTCCGTCCATCCATCTGTCTATCTATCTATCTATCTATCTATCTATCTATCTATCTATCTATCTATGTCTGTCCATCCATCTATCTATCTATCTATCTATCTATGTCTGTCCATCCATCCGTCCATCTATCTATCTATCTATCTATCTATCTATCTATCTATCTATCTATCATCTATCTATCTATGTCTGTTTGTCCATCCATCCATCCATCTGTCCAACCATCTATCATCTATCTACCCGCTATCTTTATCTGTCTGTCTTCATATTTATCATCAACAGTGATTTTTGCTTTTTCTGTCTACCTTCATATCTATCTATCTGTCATCTTTATCTGTCTGTCTTCATATCTATCATCAAAAGTGATTTTTGGGGGCGGCTAGGTGGCTCAGTGCATAAAGCACCGGCCTTGGAGTCAGGAGTACCTGGGTTCAAATCCGGTCTCAGACACTTAATAATTACCTAGCTGTGTGGCCTTGGGCAAGCCACTTAACCCCGTTGCTTTGCAAAAACCTAAAAAAAAGTTATTTTTTCTTTTTCTATTTATGTATCTATCTTCATATCTATCTTTATCTGTCCTTATATCTATCAACAGAGATTTTTGCCTTTTCTTTCTATCATCTATCTATTCATTCAACTGTCCATCCATCCATCATCTACCCATCTGTCTGTCTGTCTGTCTATCTTATCTCTGCCTGCTTGTCTTCATATCTATTGTAAAAGGTGATTTCTGCATTTTCTACATATTGTCATCAATGATTTTTGCTCTTTCTTTCTTTCTTTCTCTCTCTCTTTCTTTCTTTCTTTTTTCTATCTACTTATCTATTTAAGCTCTATATTCATATCTATTTTAATATCTATATCTCTCTCTGTCTGTCTTCATATATATCTACCAATCTTCTTGTCTACCTAGCTATCTATGATACAGAAACAAAAAGACAGTTCTTGCCCTCAAAAAATTTATATGATGTTGGAAGATTCAATATTTACACATATAAGGACAGGGAGCATCCACAATGAATCTCAGCTTCATTGGAAGTCAAGAGTAACCTTGGAAGTCCCAACAGAGGAAAATATTAGTAGAGGGACTCATATGAAGGTGTATAAGTGCCAAGGTTCTTAAGTTCTCTTTCCCTTTGCCCTTGAGAGACTTTCTATTTAAGATATTTGGGGTACAAGAAGCCTGGAGAGCCCCTTTTGAAAGACCAGGGTATTCCATCTGCTAGTCTGAACACAAGGGATGAGTGGGCACTATGTTCAGACTGATAGTGCAACTCCTGCCTCCTGCCACCCTCCCCAGACTCTGTGTGTGGGGGATTTGAACTCAAAACTTGAAGTCGAGATACAGGCTGAAAAATCAGAATCCAATTGTTAACACAGTAGTATGAGTCTGATCCTAGAGCAGGAAGCAAATTTTAGAATGGGGATCTAGACTTCTTAATGTAAACCTCATCCACTGTTGAGAGGGATGGAGAAAAATTTCCTCTTATAGCATGAAGTTTTCTTTGCTATCTTCTTAGTATAAATCTCTGATTCCTCTCAGAGAAGACCCCTGCCCTCCCCAACTCTTCCTCTTTCCTCCCCCACCTCCCCTTCCCCATACAGGTCTGCCCACATCCATACACAGGTGCACACACACAATTCCTTTCCCTAATTTAGGGATTCCCAACCTTGGGGCAATTTATCTCTTGGGGGGGGCAAGAAGCTTGTCAAGCGGTTAATGCTTCTTTATGAAAAAATAATCTCTTTTTATGTATTGATCTAAATGCTAAAACAAATATTTCATGTTAAATTAGAGTTTACTGAAAGCCAAGGGGATCAGGGAATAAAAAAAAATGTTGGAAACCTCTAATCTAATCATTCATAGTCCTAGAAATCTGAGAGGGCCCATGAGAGTAGTTTTTCATTTTGGGATATGAAAAGAGCTTTCTTTTCATTTTATATGATAGATGATGTGACCATAGTTCATTGATTATTTTGTATGTATTTAGGGGAAAGACCTGAGAATGGAGCATTTAGTAACTGAATGGAATTGAATGAGCAAGAAATTTTCCTGGTTTTTTGTCATTTTGGAAACCGGTTTCATCAAATCCTAGAATGATTCTGAATCCAGGCAGTTTAATATTTTAGTTTGTTTGGTTTTAAATTCAGCAAGCTGTGTGCTTCTGATAGTAGTGAGATAGAAAATCTCTTGAACATATGTCTGAAAGACACTGGACTAGAAACTTGAGAGTAATCCTATCTAATGGGAAGTTATAGATTATGGTATTTTTGCTGTTGTTCAGTCATTCAGGGTTTGTGTCCAACTTCATGAAACTGTACACAATATGACTATTTCTTTTTTTATTTTTGGCAAATGGTTTGCCATTTCCTTCTCTGGTACATTAAGTCAAACAGAAATGAAGTGACTTATCCAGGGTGATGCCTGGTTTGAATTTAGGTCTTTGTGACTCTAGACCCAGTGCTCTATCCACTGAGTCACCTAGCTACTATATCTTATGGTAGTTTACTGTTTAATCAATGATATGGTGCCATATTATATCATGGACTTAATGAAAGCTACAAAGGATTCAGCATTGGTTGCCTGCATTGTTACATAAGACACAAAACTAATGTTGCACACAACCATACCTGATAGAATTTCCACTGAGAAAAAATTCCTCTATCAATACTGATTGGCATGTGCTCTGACATTTATAGCCTTTGAGAAATTGCCTGAGTCATCAAGAGGTTAAACAATTATCAGGGTCACAAAACTAGAATGTAGTAGAGACTAAATTTGAGATCATATCTTTCTGATAACACTAGGTCTTTATTCCCTCTGCTACACAAAGTAAATACAAATTTAGGGGACTAATAGTACCTGGGAGAAAGGAAATGTCTCATGGAGGAGTTGGAACTTGACCAAACTTCCAAGGGAATCAAAGATTAGAAAAGGGGGAAAGAGGAAAAGGAGGACATTTGAGGTCTGAAGGACAACTTCTTCAAGGACCAAAAGGCAGAAGATCCTGCCATGTGATGGACAGTAAATAGCTAAATCTGGTTAGCATATAGGTTATATAGTGCAGTATACCTGGAAATTTAGGCTAAAGTCAGATACACAGAGCAAGGAGTTTACATTCAATGCTTCTCTCCTTTCTCACCTTGGTTAACAGTTTTTATTCTAATTCTAATCATTCTGATTTTGCTCGAGCAAATTTTTTTCAATTTCATGTAATTGAAATTAATTTATTTTGTCTCTTTTATGATTATCTCTATTCTTTGTTTTTTTTTTAAACAGACTTCTGTGATATCCTGTCCATTTTCCACACTGGATTCTATTTATTCCCATATAGCTAATCATTTCCTTCATTATTTTTATCATTTAAATTGCCTCTAGGGGGGCCAGAGTCATAGTCATGATGAAAAGGTAAGTGTTTTCATGATATCATTGAAAGAATTATAGTCTCTCAAAGTTGGAAGGCACCTCTTAAATTATCTCATCTCAACCCTGTCTAAAGCAGTAATCCCTTCCATGACATCCCTGTTGGGTGGCCATTCTGCTGATACTTTAATAGCTTCAATGAGGAGGAGCCTGCGATGTCATTAGGCAGACCATGCTTTTGTTGCCCAGTTCTAATCAACTGTTACTTCCTCCTTTCGATTTGGTACTTCAAAGACCCTGTGATCTCAATCATATGGCTGATTCCTTCAGTGATATAGATTGTAACCCATCCAGGCCCCTTTCATCCTGAGCAGCTCTTGTCCATGGGGATTCACTCAACATGCTGAGACACTTCTGGAGCTGACAAGAACCCTCTCATTTTACAGATGAAGACAAGGAGATGATCAGAGAGAAGTCAAGGGAAGTTAAAAGTCACAAAGGTAAGTGGGGTTTGAGATCAGAGTCTGTGACTCCAGATATAAAGCTCTTTCTACTGTGCAATGATGTTGGGAGGATCCTAAGGAGTCAGTTCAGTTATTGCTTACTTTTTCTCCAATTGTTTATTTTACATTTCTCTGCCCAGTAACATTTCATTCATATTCTTTGCACTATCTCATGGACAATTTTAGTCTTAATAGGTTGTCCCTTCCTCCCTCCCTCCTCTGCCTCCCTATAATTTCCACATTAGTCCTAGTTTTTCCTTCTGGTGCTAAGAATAGTAAGTCTAATTCTTCTAAATGTGGTACAATGGATAAAGTGCTAAACCTATAGGAAGACCCAACTGCATGAGTTCAAATCTAGCTTCAGACACTTACTAGCTTTCTGCAAGTCACTGAATCCTGTTCTCTCACCTACAAAATGAACTGGAGAAGGAAATGGCAAAGCCCTCCATTGTCTCTCCCAAGAAAACCTCAAAGTGGGTCACAAAGAATTGTACATGAGTGAAATGACTGAACAACTACAAAATGATAGAGCTGTATATATTTGAAGACAGTTAATTTGTTTCCTACTACCCTTACCACTTCTCCTCAGATTGTCTCTTCTCCACCCTTAGTATCTGTAGTTCAACTTTTCTTCATGTATTTGCTCTTCACAGTCCTGATTGCCTTCCTTTGTACCTACTATAGCTTATAAATATTTCATTTTTAATGTGTCACCCAGAATTTAATATAATACTTAATGTAATGTCATTACTTATAATATTTCCATTTAGAGTTATTGTATTATTATTATTATTATTATCATTATCATTATTATTTTAGTTTTTGCAAGCAATGGGGTTAAGTGGCTTGCCCAAGGCCACACAGCTAGGTAGTTCTTAAGTGTCTGAGGCCTGACTTGAAGTCAGGGGACTCCTGACTCCAGGGCCAGTGCTCTATCCATTGTGCCACCTAGCTGTCCCCACCACCTAGTTGCCCCAAGAGTTATTGTATCATTATTTATTTCTTTGTATTTGTGCCATGCTTTTTGGTATAAATTGCTAGAATGTATCCTTTTAGAAGTTACTTTATTCAGCAATCCATGTCATCAAAGGTGAACTATGACTAGTTATATAACATTTACATATTTGGCAAAAAAAATCTTTGTCTGAACTGAAGTCATACTAGTCACTCAGTAGAAATTTGGAAATCTCACCTTCGAGGCACATATGAGCATTAAAAACGAACCTTTCTCAAAGGCTGTAATTTAAGTTAGGTTTGTGCTTTTAATGGATAGAGGAATGAATAAAGGTTTGATGGATGAATGAACTTGCTCTGAGCTACAGTGAAATGCAGAAATCTCTCTTAGACTAATAAATTAATCCCATGGCCTGGTGAGATGGTTCTGTCTTTCATTTAGGTGATGATGAGGAAAAGAATGTTTGAATTTTTATGATAGAAAATTAAGCAAGTGAAGAAGTTCTCCGTACACAACAGGTCAGGATTCTGATGTTCCCTGAATAATAAAGACTGAACTGTTGTATATTTCCACTGGCCATGTTAGAAGGGTTTGCTAGGAGGTGGCCCTTTGTGGGGAAGTGGGGTGGTGGCACGGCATATTTCAAGGCAAATGTGGGACAATATAATTTTAAGCAAGCAGTTCTAATTATTTGTTCAGCAGCCTCCCTTAGTATACCTTTGGATGCTGTATCTCCTTCTGACCTTTTCTTTCCATGACTCAGATGTGTAGTTCTTCATCTTGATTTGTTCACACTGGAGTTCTGACTCTACTTTTGACAGGAATTCCTGTCTACAAATCCCAACTACTCTCCACCTGCCTCTAAGTCCAAACAGGAGCCTGGAGCCTTTCCATACATCTTAAATCCAACCCATTCTAGGCACATTACCTCTCTGAGGTTTAAATAGAAGATGCAGAGGGTTGTATCTCATACTCCATCAACATCCTAATCTTATTTTAAATGCTTGTTGGAATTTCTTTCTTTTGAGACTTCAGTCTTCAGTCTGACATTAGTGCTTCCACTCATCATGCATGTCACTCCCTCTTCTGATCTTTCTGTCCTCATAATCAGAAGACATAAATACTGAGCCACATCTCCCAGAATCCTGTGCAGCTGTTTTCTCAGAGAAGTGAAGTGACTTGTCCAAGGTCAAATAAGTAGTAAATAAATAGCATCCTTCAATGAAATAAAAGAAATCACACATTCTTTGAGTGTGAAATGCTATTTTATATTTGAATTTTTCTCTAGGAATTCATTCAGCTCCAGGATGTTTTTTCTTCTTTCTAAATATAAATAACAAGGTGTGATTATTCTAGAGGTTTTTTTTTTTAAAAAGGGCAATATGCAAATGAAACTCATATCCTTGGCTTACTGAAAAAGGTTTAGAAGGCATTAGAAGGTAATTATGAGTATCCCCCCACTCCATTCTTCTGGCACAAAATCTATAGACACCCAGAAGAGATATGTGCTGTATTTCCAGAACTGATAAAGATGAAACTCTGAAAGGATGTAACTTGCAGTCATGTCCATTAGTACTTTGCTAGTAGATTATGAGCTCCTTGAGAATGCAGATTGGGTTTTTTTTTGGTATCCTTAGCACTTTAATACATGATTTGACATATATATTAGGTGCTTAAGAAATTTGATTTATTCTTTTTCTTGCTGTTCTCCCTCAAATATGGTTTGAAAAAATATTTGTAGTCAGTTGTTTCCTTCTCTTTTCATATTAAAATCCTTTTGATATAACCTTGACTTCAGGAAAATATTGAATGTCCCAAAGGTCTCAGTGCATTTGTTCCTAGATTCCTCTACTCTGTAGATTGTTTATAATTCCTGATTTTTGTAGTGCCCTAAAAAAACATCTTTCTTTTGATATAAAATTATAAAAGATTACAACTGTTTTTGTAAGTATGTATCTTTAAGAATGATAAGGGGGCCAGAAGGAGTGAGTTAGTAAATGGCTTGTGTTATATTTATAGAGATCCATTGACTTGAAGCATCATAGGGGTAGGATTTTCATTTTTGTGCTTGATGTCCATCATGCATCATAGTTCTTTTTTTTAGGTTTTTTTTTTTTTGCAAGCAATGGGGTTAAGTGGCTTGTCCAAGGTCACACAGCTAGGTAATTATTAAGTGTCTGAGGCCGGATTTGAACTCAGGTACTCCTGACTACAGGGCTGGTGCTCTATCCACTGCACCACCTAGCTGCCCCCATTATAGTTCTTTTAAAAAAATTTTGCTTTTATTAAGACAATGGGGTTAATTGACTTGCCCAAGATCACACAACTAGGCAATTATTAAGTGTCTGAGGCTGGATTTGAACTCAGGTCCTCCTGATTCTAGGGCTGGTGTTCTCCATTGGGCCATCTAGCTGACCCCATCATAGTAGTTTGCATGAAGAATGAAGGGACCTTAAAGATCCTTTTATCCAGTCCTCTAATTTTTACATATGGGAAAACCAAGACCAAGAGAGTTTAAATGACTTGCCCAAATGACAGGCCGCACATGGCAGAGCAAAGATTTAAGCTTAGGTACTTTAACTTCAAATTCTACATTCTTTTCACCACTTCATTCTGTTTGGGCAAGGCAGTGGTACAGTATTCAGATTGCCATTCTAGGGTCAAGAAGACCTGATTCTCATAGATTCTGGCTAGATGACCTCTTTTGCCCAGCCAGATCTCCAAGATTGAACCGTTGCAATCAGCTCCTCATCTGCATCATTAGAAAAAATTTCCTCACTGGGAATCCCCACCACCAATGAAATCACGAATCTGAACCACTGTCCTATGCTGTGTTCTAGAAGATGCTTAATAAATGCTCAGTAAATTGAGTTAAATTCTCATTGCAAATGCAATCCCCCTCTACCCCCTTTTATTACTTCCAGTTATTTGGCCAGCTCATGGCACAGTTAGAGTGTTGTGATTGAACAAGGTGAACTTTGAGCCACTTCATGTGCAAATTCCCTAAGGGAAGTATCCTGTTTCTGAGAAGGAGAATTCTATCTTGGTCTTAGTGCAGATGATGGTGAATATTTGAAATCACTACCCTGACCATTGCTGAGCTATTGTCACACTGATATTCTGTTTTGGGGGGGTTTAAAAGTATTTCTAAAAAATATTTTATTTGCAGTTTATGAATCACTTTCCTTACAGTTCTGTGAGGTTGGGGAATGATGATAACAACTGCAATTTATGATTATAAAGTGCTTGAAGTTTTGCAAAATATTTTACATTAATTATTCAATTTAATCCTCACACAACTCTCTGAGGTAGATGAGGCCATTATTAGTGCTCTCCTTTCCCATTGGCTGACACACCTAGCAAGCACTGTAGCCTGCCTCTTAATGGAGCTGTTGCCTGGTTATAAGTCCAAGGCTCTTCTGGTGCTCAGAAATCCTCTAGGCCAAACTTCTTTCAATCTATAGGAGGAAACCAATTTCCAGAGCCAGTAGTTCAGGATCACAGACCTACTTAGTAGCAGAAGTGGGATTAGAGATCATTTCTTGGGTTTCAGTCCAGGGAGATTTCTTGGCTCCTTTTTTGGGTGGAGGGGATGAATATCAGAATCTTGAGATCACCTAGTACAATGTCTTCATCTTTCAGTGGAGACTGAAGCCCAGATGGAAAAGTAAATTGTTTAAGGTCATGTGGGTACCAAGAAGTCTTGATTTGAAAGTATCCTTTGGTTCCAAATGAAATATTCTTTGCACTATACACAATTGTTCATTTCTCTGATTTCATTACCTTCATTTAATGCAACTTCCCCACTTGTAAAAGGCAATGCTTGGATTCCACCCTAGGTTTCCTGATTTCAAATCCATCGTTCTATAATGCCATGTCGTCTCAAGTATGAATGCCCCCATTTTACAGATGGGGGAAATGAAGCTCAGGGAAGTAAAGTGCCCAAAGACCTTACTCCTCACTAATCACCTTAGCTTCTATTCATATATAGCTCAGGACTGGGGGATAGCATTACAACACTTTCCTGACTGAGTGCACCACAAATTTCCATTATCTAAGTTTTAGATTTTGATTGCTGAAAATGGAAGCTCTTTAACTTTTCTGTGATTATCAATGCATTTTCCATGTTTTTACTTCTCCTTCCAAAACATCTGTGCCATCTCTCCCTTTTATTTTTCAGAAGATGGCCTTGCTTCATACTTTGCTGAAAAAAAAATATGGCCATATATTATGAATACTATCTTCTCCCCATACCTAAAATTCATCAAGCATCAGTTGTCATCCATTCTTCTTTTTCCTCTAGTCTCTGAGGAAGAGGTGACCCTATTCCTTGCCAAGACCAGTCATCTGGGGCAGCTAGATGATGCAGTGAATAGGGTGCTGGCCCTGGAGTCAGGAGGACCTGAGTTCAAATCAGACACTTAATACTTACTCTGCTGTGTGACCTTGAGCAAGTCACTTAACCCCTTTATCTTGCAAAAAACAACAACAGCAACAACAAGACCACTCATCTACTTCACTAATTGAAGCCTTCTTCTCCTGTCTCCTACAGAACTCATCCTTTGTTCATCTCCCTGCTTGCTTCCAATGTTTAGTGACTCTTTCCCTGCTGTTTATACACATGCCAACATCTCCTTTATCTGGTCGTTCTAGGCCCTCAAGCTACCGAACTATATATGTATATACATGTCTACATAATCCATCCAGCTATCTATCTATCTATCTATCTATCTATCTATCTATCTATCTATCTATCTATCTATCTGTCTATCTACCTATCTGTCTGTCTGTCTGTCTGTCTGTCTTTCACAGCTAAGCTTCTCCAAAAAAGATGGATAGAGAGATTTAAAAGTCTTTTTTCCTTTTTTAGTTGCTTTTTCTTCTTTACTATACACTCATTTATTAATTTCTTCTTTTTTTTGGCAAGGCAATGGGGTTAAGTGGCTTGCCCAAGGCCACACAGCTAGGTAATTATTAAGTGTCTGAGATCAGATTTGAACTCAGGTACTCCTGACTCCAGGGCCAGTGCTCTATCCACTGTGCCACCTAGCTGCTCCTTATTAATTTCTTGAAAACTGATTTTTGTCCCTCTCTTTTCCTGAACCTCTCAACTGAAAACACATCCTCGAAGGTTACCAAACTGTTTCTTAATTGCTGAATTCGATAGATCCTTCTCAGTCCTCATCTTCTGTTCAGTCATAGCTCTCCTCCAACAGGGGGAAGTCTCATCAGATTGGTTTTATGGTACATCTCCTTCTAGTCTTTCTAACTGCTTCGCTGACTTGTGCAGCATTCTGGAGTGAGAGACAGTTCATTATAGAGAATAGAAAGCTAGATTTGAACTCAGAAAGGCCTGAATGCAAGTCCTACATTTTAGCCAGACCTCAGTTTCCCCATCTGTAAAATGATGGACTCAATGACATCTGAGGTCCCATCTAGCTATAATATGTGATCCTTTCCTGGATCATCATTCATATTCCTTAGCTTTTATCATGAGCAAATAAATGAGCATTGTGGATTGAGAACTAGACTTGGAATCGGGAGGATATGACTTTAAATCCTGTCTCAGACACTTATTGGTTGTACAAATCTGGGAAAGTCTCTTAAACTTTCTCAGTCTCAGTTTCCACATCTGTAAAATGAGGACAATAATAATGCCTCATAGGGTTGTTTTGTGTCTCATAAGAGATGGAATAATAAAAATGAGTATTTTTAACTACCACTGTTGCAACCACCACCACCACCACTACTACTACCACCATTACTGCAAGTACCACTACCATTAACTTCTGCTATTAGCATCCCCACCACAACTACTATTGCTATTATTACTGCTACTGCTGCTGCTACTACTGTGGTTACCACTACCACCACCTACACTACCACCTCTAAACCCTTTGTCAGGTTCTCATTCTCTTGCTTGAATACTCTTTACAACTTCTTCTACAAATGATTTTTTCTTGCTTCTAATTGGATTCTGCAGATGAGGATCTCTTTACCTTAAAGCATAGCACATTTTATTATTACATAGTCCATTAGGAGAGGGAAAAAGGGCAATGTTCCTATTGACTGCCATGAATGTGGAAACTCTCTGGAATGTGATAGCCAAAATCCAGAGCTTCCAGGACAAAAAAATAATCTGAACAACCAGAAAGAAAGACTCTAGGAATCAAGAAATGACAGTTGGGGCAGCTAGGTGGCGTAGTGGATAAAGCACTGGCCCTGGAGTCAGGAGTACCTGGGTTCAAATCTGGTCTCAGACACTTAATAATTACCTAGCTGTGTGGCCTTGGGCAAGTCACTTAACCCCATTTGCCTTGCAAAAACCTAAAAAAAAAGAAATGACAGTTAAGATCATACAAGAACTAGGAGTTATCACTCTGGAGGAGCAGAGCAAAGAATGGGATATTACAAAAGACAAAAGAGAGAGACCTACAGCCAAGAATAACTTATTCAACGAAACAGAATAGAATTCATGGAATCTCACATATATTCTTCCTGAATCCTTTGAAATCTAATTTCCTAATATCTAGGGAATATGTTGAACTCTTCTCTTATTTCTTGTTTTTTCTTCCTTCTTCTTTCTTCTTCTTCCTTCTTCCTCTTCTTTTCCTTCTTCTTCTTCTTTTCTTCCTTCTTCTTCTCCTTCTCCTCCTCCTCCTCCTCCTTCTCTTCCTCCTCTTCTTCTTCCTTCTTCCTTCTTCTTCCTTCTTTTTTCTTCTTCTTTCTCATTCTTCTTTTCTTCTTTCCTTCTTTCTCCTCCTCCTCCTCCTCCTCCTCTTCTTCTTCTCCTCCTCCTCCTCCTTTTCTTCCTTCTTTCTTCTTCCTTCTTTTTTCTTCTTTTTTCCTTCTTCTTTCTTTTCTTCTTTCTTCTTTTTTCCTTCTTTCTCCTCTTCCTCCTCTTCTTCTTTCTTCTTCTTCCTTCTTCTTCTTTCTTCTTTTCTTCTTCTTCTTCTTTGATTTAAAGCAAACACTATAGTGTTTCCATCATTCCATCATAGCTGGAATATTAGTTCCTCTCTTCTGGTGAGCATCAGACTTTTCTGTTGTTACTGCCTCTATCTTAGGAAGGATGAAATCATCACCAGATCAAGTAAAGTTGTTATTACCTGCTCTACTTTTTCCAGAGACAGTCACAGAAGATGTCTACATAACTGAGTCTTTCAACACAACCATATTATACATCCGTGAAAGGCTCATGTCCTGTTTCTTGAGCTCCTTACCTATTCTGTCTTCCTATCTGGGTGGTCCATAGAATATTCTGATGACAAAATCAGTTTGATCCCTTTCTTTATCTTTACACACAACCTTTCCACTATACTTTCTCCTTTATGTTCATGGCAGAAGTGTTTAATCTCAGAATATATCTATAGATATGTTATTGGGCTCAATTCCCCAGAACATATTTTAGAAAGGTCACTGGCAAACTTCACTAGCTCTAGGAAAGAGCAATCAAGATGATTATGGAATTGCAGACTATACCAAATCAGGATCATTTGAAAAACCTGGGATTTTTTAAGCCTGTGAAAGAAAAGACAATTTGTGTGTACGTGTGAGAATTGGGGGAGAGATTGGGAGGGAAGGGCCTAATAATTACCTTCAAGTATTTGGAGAACTGTTATGGGGAAGAGAGATTAGGTTTGTTCCACTTGTTCTCAGAGGGAAGAATTAGAAGACTAGAAAGAAAGTTGAAGAGAAATGTATTTAAGTTCCCTAAAAGGGGACAAAATCTAACAGTTAGAGTCATCCAATAATGGAATTTGATGCCTCTGGAAAGAGCAAGTTTTCCATCTAGCCTTTAAATCAAGGCTGAGGATGATGAGATTGTTAGTGCTTACCAGTTTACATCTATAGAAAAAAGCTAGGAGTCTGAGAACCACATTCAGCCAAGTTAAGCCTTCCAAAGTGAAATCTTCAGGCTGGCACTGTATTAACACAATTGCAAAATGGGATATTATCAGCAGAAATGCTGTGACTGCCATCTCCACTCCAAGTCCAGGCAAATTCTTTCTTTTCATATAAGAGAAGTCATAGAAATATGGTCCAAAGGGGAATGGGACTGGACCTGGAAACATTTAACCTTTTGTCTCTTAAGGAACTGAAGGAGAGACAGGTACTTTGTATTTTCTATCATGTGGTTATGTAATAGATAAGTTGAAGTGAGTCAACCTGTCCCAATTTATTGGTCTGGTCTCATTGTACTGCCAGTGGACAGGCTCAGCTAGAAATGATAGATTTAGAGAAAAAGGTTAGCTACTGTGCCCTTTTTAAGTTGAATAGCACTGAATATACATTTTATAACTTTAAAAATGAAATTTTTAATTCTTTTAAACATCTTTAAATTCTTTTCTTTTTCTTTCTTTCTTTCTTTCTTCTTCTTCTTCTTCTTCTTCTTCTTCTTCTTCTTCTTCTTCTCCTTCTCCTCCTCCTCCTCCTCTTCCTCCTCCTCTTCTTTTTTCCTTCTTTCTTTTTAATTTAAAATGTAATTTAATTTAAAAATGTTTTGATTAGGAAGGGCATAAAGTGTCATTATTTAGGGATGGAGATGATTATGAGCACAAAAATTAGAAAACTATCTAGAGCAATGAAGAAAAATTAGCAAATTAATAACTTTGGTTTAGGTCATTGTTTGGCTTAATTGAAACTTAAATTTGATTGCGGATATCAGTTCTCCAAAGTGTTGACTGATTCTACTGTAAATTAAAAAATACCACTCTCACTTATTCATATTGATTTTATATATTTCTTCAATCACTTCTTGAGACACTCGCCACATATCCTAAACACCAACTTGACCAAGATAATTGGGAAATATAAAGAAAAGAAAGTCAAAGAATGACAGAATTTTAGACTTGAAATGAACATCAAAGACCATCTATTTCCAACCCAAAGCTTAAAGAATTCTCTCCTAAAAAATACCTGAATAGTATTCATCCAATCTCGACTTGAAGACCTCCCAGGAGGAGTAAACTATTGGTTCTCATTGATGTTGCATTTATGGACAGTACTCTTTGTTAGGAAATTTTCCCCTACATCATGAACTTGCCTCTGCAACTTCTGACCATTGGTTCCTGGTGTTACTCTTTAGACCAAACAAATTCACTTAATTTCTCTTCCATGTGGTGGCAATTCTTGTTTTTAAGGAATTTACAGATTTACATTCTTCTCTCTCTCTCTCTCTCTCTCTCTCTCTCTCTCTGTCTCTCTCTCTCGGTCTCTGGCTCTGTTTCTCTCTCCCTCTCCCTCTCTCTCTGTCTCTCATCTTTCTATCTCTGGATAAGAGGAACATAAGGTAGGACCTAAGTGCTATAAGTGCAATATACACAAAATGCTATTAGGAGTTTGAAAGAGGATAAAAAAAATCACTTCTGGCTCTGACTGCGTGATCCAATGTTTCATGGAAAAGGAAACATTTGGTTCGTGGAAAATG
The DNA here is from genome assembly GCF_037893015.1 of Macrotis lagotis. Taxonomy (NCBI): domain Eukaryota; kingdom Metazoa; phylum Chordata; class Mammalia; order Peramelemorphia; family Peramelidae; genus Macrotis; species Macrotis lagotis. The sequence continues at coordinate 211,418,136 of NC_133660.1, read as the reverse complement.
AATAGAAATCCTATAAGGTTGAAAATAAAGACTTTTGGTACTTAACTGTTTATGAGGAGCCTGCCTACATAGGCCATGGAAGCTAATGAAATTTAAAAACTGTTTTTTCTTTTTTAAAAAAATTATTTTAGTGGCTTGCAGCTATCTCACATCATTCTGAGTGTCTATAATCCAGGTCTTATAATGCTTAAAGTCCTCTTGTGAGAATTGCTTGTGATTAGTTATGATGGAACTTTACCCCTTATTATTAGACCATTTTCTGGTGATATAAACAGATTGATGGATTTGTCCAACTCATGCTGCTTATTGTTTAAATGTCTCATACCTGCATCTAGCCTGCAGGCTGTCTCATCCATCACTCTTGGCCTTAAGAAATTTCCATATATCTTCTAGATGGTAAGTGATCCAGAACACATACCAGATGTTGGGGATCCTGGGACTTGGGGCTATTTGCATAACAGAAGTTGGCTATATTTCTGCATTTATCCTTTCCCTAACAAACAGCTTGATTGACTTAGTAGCTTTGTATGGGAGTCTATTTCTGGGCTCAACTCTGAGACTTGAGAGATAAATTGGCTTGATCAGTTCTGTATGTTATATGGAGGTGATGAAGCCAGGGGAATTAGACTAAAGTACCATGACAGTTATTTCATTTTTGTTGTCTATCATTTTCCTTTCCTCCCATCACCACTTCCCTTGCCTCTCCCCCCACCATAGAAAAGATAAAATACATAAACAGTAATGAAACATTAATTTGTTGACTTTGTTTTAAAAAGTCTATTAATACACTTAACCCCAAAACAATGAAAACATACTGTTTGTATGTTCCCTTCCTTTTTTACAGAGATGGGCTTGTTCTGTATATATTTTTGATTCTATCTTCTTCACTTTAGATTTTTCATATAACTTTGTGATTTTACATATTTTCCATGTTTTATGGTGAAATACCATTGCATCTATGTTCATTTTTCACCATTTTTTCAGCCTTTTCCCAATGGCAAGGTAGATTGTTCCTTCCCTCCCTCCCTTCCTCTCTTCTTTCCCCCCTCTCTACCTTCTCATATATTTTTCCTTGTCCTTAACATTTTTGCTTTTGCACTAAAGTTGCCAAGTATCAGAGTATATTTTGAATTGTTTTTGAGGATCTTTTTTTCTACCATATCATTCTGATATTGAGGCATACGTTCCCAATTATTTTTGTGGGTTTTTTTTCACACAACTAAATCCATGAAATAATATTTCTTGAGCTTTGGAACATGTGATAAACCCATTGCACCAGCTACTTTCTTTGCTACCAGTGAGACATTCCATTGAACTTTTCCAATTTTATATCTGCAGCCGATAATAGTCAACGAGGTTTTTATTTATTTATTAAGCATTTACTTTGTACACTGGGCAACAGAAGGGGGAAATGAGCTGGACTTGGAGTTGAAAAGGAGGAAAGGAGGCCTGTGGGAAGCTGCAAAGCACTTTCTCCAATTCTAAACTTCCTTTAATAATGAAATCCCATACTTAAAATTTTTTTTTACTTCAACATTCAAATTTTAATTTTGAGTTCCAAAATCTATTTTCACCTTCCTGCCCCACCCATCTACTGAGAAAACAAATAGTTTTATATCCATTATACAGGTAAAGTCATGAAAAGCATATTTCCATAATAACCATTTTTTAAAAAAGTGAGAAAAATAAAGCAAATGTTCTCCTTTTGGAGGTGGAGCACATTTCTCATCATATATGTATGCTTATGTTTGAGAATATCTCATATTCAAGATGCTGGCATCTGGTTCCATATTGCTTGGACACATATGTTTCTATGTATGTGATCTAAATATATACATACATGCATACATACATACACATATCTGTGTATATTTAGATCATTCATCTTTGGGGAATTTATTTTGACATAGGGAGTAAAGAACTAAGATTCATATTCTTTGCCTTTAATTGAACTATTCTTGTAGTTCTGATATAAATCCTAATTAATAATAATAATGAATATACTAGACATATTACTCTGTTTCATTTATTAATATTTTATTATTTGTGAATCAATATTCATTAATAATATTGACAACTCTTTCTAGGAGTCAAATGTTGTTCTGTTCCGCAAACTTTGTAAGAATAATGTAAAGAGAACCATATTTCTAAAAACGGTTTACATGTAGAGATTGAGTTTTTGAATATTTGATAGAATTCACTTATGAGATTTGGTGTCTTCTTATATGGTAATTCATTAATGACCTGAATTTCATCTTTTGAGTTGGATTCATTTATTCTCATTTTGCCATTTCGAATATTTTCTATTTTTATAAATATACATCAATTTCTTTTGTATTCTCAGTTTCATTGACATATAGCTTTATAGTCTAAGAATTGTCTTTATTCAATTGGACCCCTTGTCATCTCTGCCATTCATTTGTGATTTTGATAGTTTGATTTTTCTTCTCTCCTTGTTTTGATTAAATTTGTTATTGATGATTTCATGGTTTTTCTCCCTAAAACAACTCATATACTTGTACTTATTAATTCAATTTCTCTTTTCTCTCTCCAATTTTATTTCTATCTCCTTTGGTTTTGATGGTTTCTTGCTTTGGGCTTAGTTTTGATGTATTAATTTGTTCATTTTCTAATTAGTTTATCTGAAAACAATTCATCAGTTTTCTAAATAAGGAGAATATGCTTATATTCAGGATGCTGGCATCTGGTTCCATATTGCTTGGATGTCAATATATTTACCCAGTGTTCCCATTAGTCAGTCATCAAATGAAAAACAACTTTCAAAAGTCCAGCATTATATTTTCCACTTTATTTGGCTCCAGGAAACTCTCTGATTACATATATCAATTGCTTTGCATGCTAGGAAACAAAAGTACAGCTTGACCAGTCAAATCGAACATTTATCATCAAGTGCAATGTGTTTCTATGTGAGAGAAAGGCAAGCCTACTGTCAGAATGTTTTTCTAGTCTTTACTTATTTATTTGTTCTTTTATTTATTTATTTATTCATTTATTTAAGGCAATGGGGCTGTGACTTGTCCAAGGCCACACAGCTAGGTAATTATTAAGTGTCTGAGGTCGGATTTGAACTCAGGTACTCCTGACGCAGGGCCGGTTCTCTATCCACTGCACCATCTAGCTGCCCCTGTCAGAATATTGTTAAAAACCTAATACTGAACAGGCAAGAACAATTAGCAAATTAATTACTTAGGGCTCAGATATTTGAAATTCAGATAAAGAGGTGGCAATTAGAGCATAATGTCACTTGCCTTTGGATACTTTTAATTTTATGAAAAATAATATGAATCAATTTTTTTTTTACCCATGGAAACAGAGTTCTGGGGACCTGTCTATAATTCTAATCAAAAGTTATAAATTTCCACTGCAGGTTTTTAGGGCATGGTGATTTCTGAAGTGGAGAATTCAAAATGAAATTATTCTTATTTTCTGGGAAGTCTTTGAAGTGGTTTAACTCAAACTATTATAAGACCATGACAAATATGAAGGACCATCAGACATAGGGATTGAGGTCAGGGTCAGTATCATTTTTTATTAAGGTAATTGAAAGTACGGCTTCTCCCTCAGAAAAGAAAGGACTTTCAACCAATTCAAAGTTGAAGACTTTAAATCAGAATTTAGAATCTATGGTATAATATTTATTTGTGCAATCTAAGACTGCATTAATAGGAGAACAAGGGATACAATAGTCCTTATACTTTGCCGTGACTTGATCATACTGTGAGTACTGAGATCAGTCGTGGCCATCACATTTTAGGAAGGACATGGATTTGTTGCAATGCCTCCAGAATGGAGCAGAAACAATTTTGATTGTTATAGAAAGATTATTCAAAGGAAAGGGGGGTGCCTAGCCTGAAGAAGAGGAGGCTTGGGGGGATATGTGAGCTGTTGTCAAGTATCTGAAGAGCTGTCATGAGGTAGGACAATTAGCCTTATCTTTCTTGGCCTTGGTGGACAAAAGTTGGATAAATAGAAGGAAACTGCAGAGAGACAGACATAAATATAAGCTCACTGTAAAGAATATAGAATAATAATGGAATAATAGAATAACAGAATAATAATGGTGCCCAGGAATTTCAGTGATCTCATCTGATCCTCACAACAACGCTAGGAGTTAGCTGCTATTATCAATCCTCATTTTACAGATGGGGAAACTGAGGCACACAAAATTAAGTCACATGCTAAGGGCCACATCTCTAGTAGGTGTCTGAGGTTGAATTTGAATTCAGGTCTTGACTCCAGATTTGTTACTCTATTCACTGCCCTATCTAGCTGCCTTTTAATAGATCTCTAACAAGAGGAAGGGAGAAGGTCAAAAGCCTATTAAGCCCCTACCAGGTGCCAAGCCCTCTGCTGAGCCCTTTACAGATGCTCTAACATTTGACCACTTGGGCTACTGCTAGAGTTTTTTTAATCAGAAATATAGAAGAAGAGATTGGCCTTCAGGCATGATCTTGGAGGTGCTGTCAACTTTGGGTTTTGGCAGTTGTATGAAATAACTTCTCCCTGGTTCTCTGCCCTGGAAGCCCCTTAGTGATGAATGCCTGGGGTCTTGCTGATCCTGCTATAGCATGGGAAAATGGTGGGTTAGAACTTAAATTGCTTAAACGACATGCTGGTGGACACACATACACAATTCACATATACTCATCATTTTCTATTCTAAAATATTCACACACATATACATTCACAGAGACAACACACAAATATCTGCATTAATACCATTGAATTTTTAGTATTATTTTTACCCCCCAACCAAATTATTTTCCTGCTTCTATTTGGCAATGGTTAAACAAAAGGGCCTCCCCTGGGAAGGTGGTTGTGGGTTGAGCTGGACCAGGGGACAAAGTTAGGTGCAATTTAAAAATCATCCTTGGCTGGGTCGGCTCTAACCACAGCCAACAGGAGGTGGACTCATTTGAGTGTCTGCTCTGGGGTCTCTGTAGGGGGTCGCTGGGATATGACTAATGGACCCTGGAATCATAGTTCTCCTATTCACACTTAATTTAACTTCTGGTACAAGATGCAATGTGTTCTTCCCTTCCTTTATGGTTCAATTTGCCACTTGGTGCAGGCATTTCTGTTTGGACAAGCCCAAGAATAAAAGTACATCACCCATCTCAGCTCATCCCCAGGAACAGAATGATCACTGTATATGTTTTCTGATAACACTATCAGCTAGTGAGAGAATGGTCTCTGTCAACCCCAATTGTATCCTTGTTCCATGTGAAGGTGACTTTCTTCAGGAACTGAGCACCCAGGAGTTGACTTGTCATTTTTTTTTTTTTTTTTAGTGTTTACCTCATGTATTTGAAACCAAACAAGTTTCCCCAGAAAGATTCAAGGTAACCCAATGTGTGGCAACGTGGGGTGAGAAAAACTACCCCAAAGAAATGGGCAGTGGTTGGGGTGGGGGGGAGGAGATAAGGGTGAAGGACTTTCTAGGCTCCAGAAGTTCAAGTATTAGCAGCCATAATCATGTTGGAGAGCTTATGGTCAGTCTCTCTCTACAGATGAATATTTTAAAATGTCTGTGAACAGAGAAGCTTTGCTACTCCGAGTGTTTGAAGAAGACTTTTTGAACTTAGGAGAACATCTATCCCTTCTGGACTCCAACCCCCCAAATGGAGAGAATGTTCAAGTTAAATGATCTTATTTTGGTCATTGTTATCAAGTGTGGAAGACATTTCTAGCTCAGACTTCCCGTTGGTTTGTCCATTAGTACCAGCTTGCTCTATTTTTTCCTCTGGGAGGTTTTCCTTGTTCCTTTTGGCGAATGCCTGGCTGATTTCTGCATAAGTCTTGTTTTTGGTCTCAGGAAGGACAAAATAGAGGTAGGCTGCTCCGAGTATACAGATGGTGGCGAAGACAAGGAAGCAGTATGTTTTCAAACCTTCCTGTAGGCAGACAGAAAGGAAAGATACATTGAAAATATCAATATATTCAGCAAGAGATCATCACTATTTTGGAGGCAGGAATGGGTAGAGATTCAATTGGTTTGCAGGGTGACTAACTTTAGTTGCAAAGAATGTGCTTGTTTTGAGAATGCCCTATTCAAGATGCCTTGAAAAAAGATGAAGAAATTTCTGTGATTTATTTTTCATATATTGGTTCCTGAAAATAAGCTACTATTGTTGGGATTAAATTGAAGTTTGAATTTGAGCTAAGCCTGACAAGAGATCTTTTGTCATAGAAATGTAGTCATGAGAGAATCTCTCCCTAATCCTTTGACCTTGCTTGGATGGAAATAGGCATGAGAAGATAACTCCTTATCTCCAGAATCCCATGAAAAGCCCTTTCTCCTAGAAACTGTGTCCTCCCTCAGGCCAGTGGACACTTCCATAGGTCACATTTGCACATTTAGATCATCCTGGGAACTTAGCAGATCAAAGACCCCAACACCTAGACATCTGGGACTGGGTGGATGGAGGGGTATCTGAATCTCCCATTTAAACTTATCCTGCTCTCCCTAAGGTAGAAAATTTGTGTGATCTGTCTTAATTGTCTCCTACTTATCCTGAGCAAATGCATAAAAAATCTTGGCTTAAAAGGAATCCTTGGTTCCTGTGTGTGTTCTCTCACAAATCTGACAGTGGATCAGGGTACAAGAGACCCCTGACTAGGGAGCTTTTAGCCCCTTTGGTGTACCCCTCTGGTAAACAGCTACACTATGATGGCAAAAGTAGATACAACTAGAAGTTATCCTGAATGCCTACTTGTAACACGTATTCATCAGTTAGGAACCTCATATACAAGGTGCATAGATCATTAATTAAAATTGAGAGGGGCAGCTAGGTGGTGCAGTGGATAGTGCACTGGCCCTGGACTCAGGAGGACCTGAGTTCAAATCCAACCTCAGACACTTAATAATTATGTACCTGTGTGGCCTTGGGCAAGCCACTTAACCCCATTTGCCTTGCAAAAACTAAAAAAAAAAAAAATTGAGACGATCTTTGATCTCAATGAATTTACCTTCTATTAAAGAGAATATGGCACATAAACAGAGAAATACAAAAAAGTGAGAAATGATGGGGCAAAACAAAGATCCAAAGTGTCTTTTGAAAACTTGAGTAGGGTGAGAAGAATAATTTTCAAGAAATATTAATTAAATGACTATTATATGCAAGGTCCTGTTCCAGTGCCTCAGGGGAATGCAAAAATAAATGAGACATTGCCTGTATTCTGAGAAACTTACAGTGCACTATGGGAAATGCATTAATTTACTCATTCAATAAACAATTAGTTATTGACTCTTCTGGCAAAGCATTGTGTTTCAGTCAAATCAACAAAATTTTAAATTTATTATTATGGACTAGACTGTGCTAAATACTGAAAATTTGCAGAAAAAGTCAAAATAGTCTCCATCCTCAAGGAATTTACAATCTAATAAGAGAGTTTATCTGTACACAAACAGGTGAACTATATACATATATGTATACACACACACACACACACACACACACACACCTTAGAACAAAAGGGAGGTTTAGGAGAGGCTTCCTGCCAAAGGTAATGCTTGAGCGGAGTCTGGAAGGAAGTTGGGGATTTGAAGAGGCAGAGGTGAGGCAGAGAACATTAAAGGTACCTTTGAGTCTAATCCCCTCATTTTACAGATGAGGAAACTGAGGAACAGAGCACATAAGTGACTTGCGGAGGATCACGCAACTACTAAGTATAAAAGGTAGGTAGGGTTTGAGGTTGTCTTGATTTCACTTAGCTGTCTGTTGGGGGAGGGTGTCCTGGAGGATGTGTGAAGGTGAATCATCATTATCAAGGTAAGAAGAGGACGGATTGAGAAGGGCTGGAAATGCCAGAGAGATTTTGTATTTGATACAAAAGGTAATGAGTGCCTGGAGCATTCTTAGTGGGGAGTATCATGGCTAGACTTATACTTTAGGGAAAACCTCTTTGAACTGAAGTTGAAAAAGACAAGTGAGTTGAGTCAAAATGGTAAGTGAGGAGGATTTGTAATAGCCAAGGTGACTTGTAGCTCTGAACCAATTGGAGATAAGTTAACTAGAAGAGATGTTAGAGGAATGGAAGCAATAACTAGATTGTGTGGCAGAAGTAAGGACTAGGAAGAACATAACCTCTGGGGTGGGCTGTAGAGAAAGCCCCTGTCAGAAGACCAGGGTTCAAATCTGATCTTTAATATCTATGTGACTTTGGACAAGTCACATAACCTCCAGGGACTGAGTTTTCTCATCTGTAAAATGGGGGTTGGGATGGTTTACACAGGTGGAAGGAACTGACTTGGGTGAATACAGGAAGATGGAAGAGAATGCTGCTGGAAGAGAATGGGAGAGAAGCTGGACTCTTGACCCCAGACAGACCCTTGGGTGATCTATTAGGTAGGCTAGTTTTATCTTCCCATGTTATTGTTTTTCCTTCCTTTTTCCCCTTCTCCCCATCAAGATTTGGTATCAGGAAAGGATCTGATTGTAGTCATTTACAACTCCATGTAGTCTTCCTCTTTCAGGGGTTTTGGATTCACTGGAATGAAAAGGCTTCTCTCCTGTGAAAGGAATTTTAGGCAGCTAGAGTAGTTGGGGAGTGGAATCTGTGGGGAATATCACTAGATTAGGAATCAAAAAGCCTGGGTTTAAAGTCTGGTTGAGTCACTCATTGACTATTTGATTTCACACAAGTCACTGGTTCTGTCCAGGCCTCAATTTCCTCATCTATTAAACAGGAATATTCTTTAGACTATCTATCGATCTCATAGGATTCTTCTAAAGATCAATGAAACAACAATCAAAATTTTTTGTCATTTGTAAAGAAGCAGCTTCCTATTGCCCATTGAGTAGCGCACAAACTTCTTTAGCAGACATTTGGGGCTCTATGATCTAGTGTCACCTTAGCTTTTGAGCCTCCACAGTTGTGCTTTGTTGTTCTTGATTGGACAACTTCCTGCCTTTCCTTCCCCTTCTCAGCACATCTGGCATTATCACGTTTCTCTGCCCTTGTTCACTCTGTTCCCTCTGCCTAGAAAGTACTCTCTACCTCTCTAACTATTAAATTTCTATTCATTCCTTGCAGCCTGGTTTGGAAGCTACTTTCTAAAGTCTTTTCTCTTCACCAGTCTTCCTCCCATTCTTCACACAGTCCTTCACTTTTCACCCTGCTAATGAATTTAGCACACAAAATTGTGAATTACAGGTATCTGCATATGCATTGTGTTCTTTACTGTTTTAGTCATATCTTCATGACCCCTCTTGGAGTTTTCTTGGCAAAGATACTGTAGGATTTGCCATTTACTTTTTCAACTCATTTGACAGATGAGGAAACTGAGACAAACAGGATGATATGACTTGTCCAGGGTCACGCAGGTAGTAAGTGTCTGAGGCTAGAATTGAACTTGGAAAGATTAGTCTTCCTGATGCCAGGCCCAGCACTTTATTACTGTGTCACCCACCTGCCCTAATTTTACTGGCTTGTGAGATTTAGGGAAGGCAGGGTTTATGTCTAACCCCTACCAATCTCTCTCCTAATATGTAGCAAACTTCCAAATGGACACTACATAAAAGCTTGTGCTGCAGTTGTTAATGACAGCAAAGGCAAAATTCAACACCCCAGAATGTTTAAAATCATGATCAGATATGGATCTGAATGGAGGGGAGTGGGCAGAAGCTGGAATGATATTTTGAGATCCTCTAGGATTCTGTGAGACAAGTCTGAAATGGAACTGACAAAGCAGAAGCCAGAAGATGTCAAAGCTAGTCATAGATACCCAAGACCTCTCACCCACTCATTGACGGAAATACAGTCCCCTTTTCCAATGTCCTTTTACAAATTTTCACAAATGCTATTAAGGGTCTTCACACCATTTCTCTAAATATCTCTCTGAGAGTTATTAGAAGTGATCACGAAAAGATTCTCTTATTTTCCCTCTGATACAGGAAAAATGATTTCTTTTAAAATCCCACAGTAATCCCCAATGGGACTAAAAATATAACTTCAGTTTTGGCAAAGAAGTCAGTGGGTTCTATTGTTGAGGAAATAGCTTAATGAAATCAGCAGCAGCAGCATCCCTTATGTTTTACTTAGTGAGAATAAATTAATTCAAAATACAGTTTTGTGAAACTTGAAAATAAATTTCCAGCCAAAGAACAGTCAAATTTCCAGTTCTGAAAGTGGTTTTTTACTTATCTGACCTCATAGGATTTTATAGTGCCTTATATACTTAGGATCAAAGATTTTGAACTAAAAAGGACCATGGAAGTTTTTGTGTTTAATTCTCCTCATTTCAAAGTTGGGGAAATTGAAATTAATAGAGGTTTTGGTCACACAGTCAATGAATGAATGACTGAAACACTATCTGAATTCAGGTCTTATTGACTCTAATCTAATATTCTTCCCATTGCTTCCCCTAGACCATGGATGTCCAATCTTTTAGCTCTTTTGGGCTGCATCACCCAACAAAGACTTGTCATGGGCCACATATAGAATTTATTTAATTTTTATTTATGACTACAGTGAAACTCCATATTACCAATGAGCGCAATAATAAAATGCAATAATGTCATATGAATGGGCTTTGGGGGTTGGCTACGCCTGGAGACACTTCTTAACAGTTTAGTTGGACTTAGAGGTTAGTAAGTCACTTTTTTTTTTTTTACAATTTTGTAGGTAGGCAGAATATACTCATTCTAGGCATGAAAAAACTGAGGTTTTCAGTTGTATCTTATCCACAATCATCCAGCTTCAAGTGTCTGAAATGGCATTCAAACCCATCTCTTGGCTTTGAAGTCTGTCATTCTATGGCAGTCTGTCTAGCCAAGCTGGGAAGCACACTAATGAAGGTCCAGTGACAAGCTGTGTTTGTCATCCCAAAATTAGCCTACACAGAGTTTATCACCAGAAGGTTGGCTACTAGTTGTGGTTTTAGGTTGCTCTTTTGCTGTTTGCCAGAGTAGCTCATGAAGACTCTAAGGTGTGGATGGCCAGCCTTTGAACTCTTCTGGGTTGTATCGCCCAATAAAAGCTTGTCAAGGGCTGCATATAGAATTTAATATTTATTTATGACTACAATGAATATAATAATAAAATGTAATAATGTAATAAAGTACGGGCTCTGAGGGCTATGGGTCGGACACTCTTGTTGTAAAGGGGTAAAGAGGTGGCGGAATGATGGTGATAAATAATAACAACAACAATAATAATAATAATAATAGCAACATTTATACAGTGCTCACTATGCAGCAGGCTCTATGTTAAGCATGTTTACAAATATTATCTCACTTGATTCTCACAACAACATTAGGAGTTTGCTGCTATTATTACACTCAAGTTATAGATGAGGAAACCGAGGCAAATAGGGTTCAGTGACTTGTTCAGGGTCATACAGGTAGTAGGTGTCTGAAGTTAAATTTGAACTTAGGTCTTCTTGCCTCCAGGTTAGTGCTCTATCCCCTGAACTACATAGCTTCCCCTGATGTTTTATCCTTACCATCCTAATTCAAAAAAGGTAAACTCCTTGAGTTTGCTTTGAATTATTCCGTGGTCTGTTCAAATCTCTCCTAAGTTCTCAGAACAATACAAGACCCACAGGAAATACTTATCATGTGTATGGATGAATGAACTGTTAGTGTAATGTTAACAGGTAGAATTTTTCTTTTCCTGGGGTAGAACCTTTCTTATTTAAAAGGTAGAAGCTTTTTTTTATCCAAAAGTCTTAGTACAGTTTAAAGTTTCTAAAGCATTAGTAACTTTAAACTGCTGTAAGACTTTGGTAATTCCTTGTAGAATACAGATTTTTATTAGCTTAAATATCAACTAAGTCTTGAATGAAATTTGGTGATTGAACATGTAAAAAGGAATGAAAAGGAATGAAGGAATTTCCATGAAAATCAAATAACCTCATTTAATATTGAGGACTGGAACAATGTCTTTTATAAAGTCTTCGGTTCCCCAAAGTCTTGGGATCCCAAATACTATATTTGCTCATTGTTTTTCCTTGTGGATAGACTTTGTTTTCTAACTAGGATAGAACAAAGCACATCCTTCTGAACTTCATTTGATCAACTGTATGTTAGAGACTTGACACATCCAATTACATTGTTTTCACATACCCTCAGGATCAGAGACTCAGTGCTCATGTACCCAGTGGCAAACAAATGTTTGAGGAAGTTAACTGGGGATGATGATTCCCTGTAGACAAAGTGATACCAAGCTGATGCATATCTCCTTAGACAGCTGTGTCCTAATATAGTCAACAACCATGAAATGTTTAATGGAATTTTTTCCCCCAGTTGCTGCATTGGTTTATTTGGCATGGAGACATACATAGTAGTCTATCAATGGAATTTACATTTATAATTTGTGAAATATTTTCCACATACTTATTTAATTATCACAATAGTCTTGTGAGATAGGCATCAGAAGTATCATTATCCCCATTTTATAGATGATGAAACTGAGTTTGGAGAGGCTAAGATGCCTAATCAAAGTCACAGCACTAATGAGCATACCTACTTGTCATATCATAACTTCTCTTGGAGGCTATTGGGGGAAAAGTGCTTTGTAAATTCATGCTGTTGTTCAGTCATTTTAGTCATTTTTGACTCTGTGATCCTATTTGGGGTTGTCTTGGTGGAGATTCTGGAGTGGTTTGCTATTTTTTTCCAGCTTATTTTATAGATGAGGAAATTGAAGCAAACAAGGTTAAGTGACTAGCTTAGGTTATAAAGCTGGTAAGCTTTTAAGGCCAGAGTTGAATTCAGAAAGATGAGTCTTTCTGACAAACAGGCCTAATACTCCATCCAATTTGCCACCTAGTTGCTCCTTGTAAATTCATAAAGGCACCATAAATGTGAGTTGTGATGAATATTTCAAAAAATATATGATTTCTTTGGCATAGATAGGGCTGCCCACTTTAATAAATAGTTGCTGTTCAACACTTTAGTGGAATGTTTCCAAGGATTACCATGGCCAGAAAAATCCACCACCTAGTGAGTGACCTCTCCAGACCTAGCTAGTCCTTGGACAGATGGCCCAAAGTCCCATCTTTCTAGTATGAACCTCGTCAAAGCCTTTCCCATTTAAAAAAAGTGCTGATTAGATTATGCTCTATTTTTGGCATAGCTTTTAAGAACCCAGAGTTACTTCCAGACTATGATGAAGTATTAGAGAAAGACTTCAGCAGATGATGATGATGATGATGATGATGACAATGATGATGGGTGTTTAGGTGGCAAGTGGTAGTACCTAAACATATATTTCCTGGTTAAAAAAAATTATTTCTTTAAGTGCTAAAGTGGATAAAGCAACAAGCCTGGAGCTAAGAAGAAATGAGTTCAAATCCAGCCTCAAACACTTCTAGCTTTGTGATCCTGGGCAAGTCAGTTAAGTATGTTTGACTTAATTTCCTCATATGCAAAATGAGGAGAGAAGGAAATGGCAAATCACTCCAGTGTCTTTTCTGAGAAAAAGAAATGTGGAAAATTGCTGAAATAACTGAACAACAACAACACAAAAACTTTAATCATTTTAAAACCCATCTTTTCATTAATTTTTCTTAAGACAATAAAATGATCAAGGAAGATATTATTGATTCTCCTCATTTGACATGAGAAAACAGAGGTCCAGAATGGCTTAGTAACTGCTACCTGTGTATCTACCTAGTCCACTTCCTTAGTCTTCTGATTCTCATAATAGAGTTCCTTCCAAAATGATTTTTCCTAAGTGCAGATTTTACTGTTGCTCCTGAACTTAATATGTCCAGTAATTCCTTTCTCTGCTTGCTAAAAAAATCAATGATAATAGTAGTAATAGTAATCACTAGCATTTATATAATGCTTTAAGACTTCTAAATTTTATATACCAATATTATCTCATTGCTTCCTCACAGCAATCCTGAGATAGGTGCTATGATTATTCCCACTTTACAGGTGGAAATGGAGGCAGAGAGAGATTAAATGACCTACCCAGGTCATACAGTGAACACATATATGATACAAAATGGCATCAAAAAAATTTAGACAGGACTGAAACAACTCAATAACAACCACAAAAACTTTCTTATATTTTGCCTAGTATGATAGACATATATGCATTTCTCTGTATTAGATTGCAAACTCCTTGGGGTCAGGGACCTTGTCATTTCATTTTTTTAAATTTCTAGCAACTTTCACTCATTACTGAAGTAGGAGATGGGACTGAATGTGCATTGAGTCTGGGTCACACTCTAGGAAGTGATTTTTAGACTAAATTCAAGATAAAAACATATTTTGTTATCATTCACTTCTCTATCCCTAAATTTAAAGGACAGTGATTGATTTGAGAATTGGTTAATTGATACCACCATTCTCCAGGGTCTCATAGAATTTGTTTACTTATGGAACCCCCGCATTGAGTTGGGGAATATATAAATAAAGTCAATGCATATTGGAATAATTACAGCTTAGATCCAGATGTCCCTAAATGGAACAATTCCTTCTTCCCCGGAACCCTAGGGTAGAGAGATGGTATTGTGTTTTGTTGGGATTTTGTAAAGGGAATTGAAGGTAAAGAGGCAGTAGGAATTAGATTCCTATAATCAAGTAAAAAATATGACTTTTCCTCTCAATTTTAGCATCCACCCACACAGTGGGAGTTTTAGCTCACTGATGATTCATAAAAAAACACTGTGATGAGTCAGTTGGAAAGTTTTGTATTTAAATTATGCATGTGTAATTGGGTACCATACACACTTCTGGTTTGTAATTTAAATGTGTAAAGGATTCTCAAAAGTAGTAAATATTCCATTTTACTCACTGAAACCAAATTATTGTTGTTGATGGGGAAGATATACAGAGATCCCTTTCTCCAGAAGAAAGAGAAGGAGGAAAAACATTGCTAAAGTAACAAGGTGATTTTTTTTGGTGATGTAATCAAAATTAAATGATTTGTACAAGGTCACACAGCTAGTATTCATCAGGTATATGAGGTTGGATTTGAAACTTGGTCCTCCTGACTCCAGGAACAGTGTTCTATCTGCTGAGCCACCTGGCTGCCCCAATATGATAAAGTCCTAAAACACCAAATCTAAACTTCTCTACCTGCCTTGAAGGTACTCCAAAATCTTGTCCTACCTTCCTGTTCATCCTAATTTCCCCCACTATATTTTATATATATATCCTTTGTTCCAGCTGGACCAGTCCCTTCCCTGTTCAGTTCCCTCTCATTCTTTCCTCTGTGGCTTTTCATAAGTAGTCCCCACTGCCTCTGAAAAGGACTTCTCTCCTTCCTTGTAACTTATCAAATTTGATCTCTTTTTAACCTATTAAATTTTATCTCTTATTCATGGTCTGTCTCTAGCCTGACATCAAGAAGTCTTCTTTGACCTTACTATTGTTGAATCATTTCAGACTCTTAATGGCCCGTTTTGGGGTTTTCTTGGCAAAAGATACCAGAGTGGCAATCCATTTCCTTCTCCAGCTCGTTTTACAGATGAGGAAGCTAAGGCAAATAGGGTTAAGTGACTTGCCCAGGGTCACATAACTATTAAATGTCTGAGGATTTGAACTCAGGTCTTCCTAACTCCAGAGTTGGCACTCTATCCATTGCACTTCTTATGCCTAGCTGATAATTCCCTGTTTGAACTACTTTAGCATTTAGTCTACACCACATAATTTTGTGCTTAGTTTCATGATATTAATATTTATAATTATAAATAATACATTTACATATTTTAGATCATATATGATGATATATCATGCATAGTTACATGTGATACACATATTTTGACCATATCATATGTTGGACTCACTTGTATATCCTAAAACAAACTACTAGAGTTGGGAGGGAAGGAATCAAGCTTTTTTCAGATGCCCATTTCTGTTCTAGGCAATGGCTAAATGGTCTTAAAATATTTTTTTCATGCGATCCTCCCAATAGCTCTGTAAGGCAGATGCTATATTTATTGTCAGTTTAAAGTGGAGAAAACTGAGACCCTACAAATCACCTCATTAAATTTTCTCATTTTTGTATAAATATAGAAATTGAGAAAATATATGGAAGGTCCAGATGATTTGCCCATGGATATTAGAGAGTTGAACTTGGAACATGGAGGAGATGGATTCATATCCTGCTTTGTGTGGCCCTGGACAAGTCTCTTGATTTTTCTCAGTCTGTTTCTTTCTTTTCTGGCCAGGGAGTCATGGAAGACCCTTGGGTGATCAACAAACATTTTTAAAGATTTTATTTATTTTGAGTTTTACAATTTTCCCCCCAATCTCACTCCCTGTGCCCCAGAAAGCAATTTGTCAGTCTTTACATTGTTTCCATTCAACAAGCATTTTTAACATACTTGAATACATAAAAGTGTCACTAGGTGGCATCATAATGCACAGATCACTTGAAGCGGAGTCAGGAAGTCCCATCTCCCTAAGTTCAAATCAATCTTCAGACATTTACTAGCTATGTGACCCTGGGCAAGTCACCTAATCCTATTTGTCTCAGTTTCCCCATCTATGAAATGAACTGGAGAAGGGAATGGTAAATCACTCTAGTATCTTTGCCAAGAAAATCCTAAATGGGGTATGAAGAGTCGTATACAACTGAAAATGATTAAACAACAACAAAATACAAAAAAAAAGGAGGAGAAGGAAGGAAGAAGAGGAGGAAGGAGGAAAAGGAGGAGGAGGAGGAAGAAGAAGAAGGGGAAGGGAGGAGGAGGAAGGAAGGTAAAAGAGGAAGAAGGAAGGAGAAAAAAGAAGGAAGAAGATGGAAGGAAGAGAAAAAAGAAGAAGGAAGAAGATGGGAGAAAGAAGAAGAAGAAGGAAGAAGTAAGAAAAAAGGAGGAAGAAAGAAGGAAGAAAGAAGAAGAAGCAGAGAAGAAGAAGAAAGAAAAAGAAAAAAAGAAGAAGGAAGAAAGAAGAAGAAAAAGAAGAATAAAAAGAAGAAAGAAGAAGAAAGACGACAAAGAAGAAAGACGAAGAAGAAAAAGAGGAAGAAAGAAGAAGACAACACTCTCCTATTTCCTATTTTGCTGGATTTTCTAGAGAAAGAAATTTGTACATTTTTAAGTACTTTTCAAATGTAACCTATCTTTACTTATCTAGCTATGAAGACACACCTCATACACAGGGAAGTCTAGAGACGATTCTGGGCAGTGTCAGATAAGGAGATGCTAGAAACAGTGGACAAGACTCATATTCAACATAATTGGATGATGATTCAATTCCTTCACAGATGGCTATGCTCATTTATGGTAATAATAATAATAGCTAACATTTATACTGTGATATATCTATTTATCTATCTATCTATCGACAGATAGATAGATAGATAGATAGATAGATATATCTTATGAGCCTCCAAACAATCCTGTGAGGTAGGTACTATAGATATATCCTTTTATATGAAGAAACTGAGGTTCAGAAAGAATGTGATTTGAGTAAAGCCATAGAGCAGTGGCGGGAGGTTGGCGGGGGTGGGGTGGGGTGAAGTAGATAGAGCACCAGATCTGGAGTCAGAAATACCTAAGTTCAAATCCAGCCTCGAACATTTCCAGGCTATGTGAGTCTGGGCAAGTCACCTAATCTATTTGCCTCAGTTTCCACATCTGAAATGGAAATGAAAATAGTATCTACTTCTCAGGATTGTTGCGAGGTTCAAATGAGATAATATTTGCAAAGTGATTAGTATAGTGCCTGGCACATTATAGGAGCCACATAAATGTTAGTTATTATGGCTATTAAAATATTAATGATGGAAATCGGACCTCAGAGTCTTCCTGTCTCAAATCTACCCCCCCCATTCACTGTGCCCCAAGGTCATATGTACAGTTCAGACTCTTTTGTTGAATCTACACAGGCAGAATTTCCCTAGATAATTTGGATATTGGAAATAACCAGATTGGTTAAATAATAGTGGTTTTAATTTTGTTTCTTTTAGCAATGTTATCCAAATAATTGCATCAAATCTCCATTTCAATTTATGGAAATACTTGGGATTTGAGTCAATATTTTGTGATTTTAAAAGGACCATATTTTTTCTTCCAACATTTTATTAAATTTAAGCATATTATTACAGTTCAAGAATGAATCAATATGTATGTTGTGCTTGAACTAGCCAACATGAATGTGAATTTGAGAGTCAGAGATGGCATACATGCTAATTAAATGTTTGCAGGAATGAAAGAAGGCCATTGGGAAATTGCTTCCTCTCTACATTTCTGGTTGAGAGCAAAGAAAGTGAGACAAAATATGGATAAATGTTCAAATGAATGCCTAAGAGTCAGGAATTTTTTGTTCATATGCTTGAGGAAACTGGCTAAATTATGGGTGGCTAGGTGGCACAGTGGATAAAGCACCGGCCCTGGAGTCAGGAGGGCTTGGGTTCAAATCCAATCTCAGACATTTAATAATTACCTAGCTGTGTGCCCTTGGGCAAGCCACTTAACCCCATTTGCCTTGCAAAAAACCTAAAAAAAAGAAACTGTCTAAATTATATTATCATCACATGGGAGCAATAGTTCTTTGGGAACACCAGAATCCATAGCTAGACTGGTCCTTTGCACAAGAGAAACTATCACTATTCAGATGGTAGTATTAATGAAAGCTGTGGACAGACTGCCAGCCCTCAAGTCAAAAAGATTCATTTTCACAAGTTTAAATCTGGCCTCAGATACTTACTACCTGTTTGACCTTGGGCAAGTCACTTAACTTTGCTTGCCTCAGTTTCTTCATCTGTAAAATGATCTAGAGAAGGACATGACAAGTTACAGTATTTTTTTTACCAAGAAAACCTCAAATGGAGCCATGAAGAGTCAGACATAACTGCAAAATGACTGAACAATAACAACAAAAAACACATTTCTCTAAGTTTTTGAAGTGTTTTAAGTTTATAAAGTGATTTTTAAGTTTATGAAATGTTTTTCCTCACAATGACCCTATGAGGTATGGATTATTAAGCATTAATATCTCTATTTACAGGTGAAGAAAGTGAGGTTCAGAGAAGGGGAAAGATTGATAAAAATGATGCTGTAGAGAGGAAAAATCACACACTGACGAAATTGTGAATCTATCATTCAGTATCACAAGAACATCAAGATGATTTTTCATCAAACATTACTAGCACCTATAAGTAGTTCATGCTAGACACTGTAGTAGGTGCTGAGCATAAATTGAGTTTGCCTTCCAGAAGCTAATATTCTATCAGGGAAATCAACTCTCAGAGCTGGAAGAGATTACCAAGCCTCCCTTCATGAATTTGCAGTTTTTTCAAGTTATTTCCCAGACCTGCTACTTTCAGTCTATAAGACAACAAGATGATTACCTCCTGAGGCAGTGAGCTTCCTGTCACTTGAAGGCTTCAAGAAGATACTGGTTTCCTACTTGGGAGGTGTGCTGTTTGGATTAGAGGCTAGGATGACAAGACCAAAAAAGGTCCTTTCAGTCTGAGAGTTTAATTTTTTTTTTTAGGTTTTTGCAAGGCAAATGGGGTTAAGTGGCTTGCCCAAGGTCACACAGCTAGGTAATTATTAAGTGTCTGAGGTTGGATTTGACCCCAAGCCCTCCTGACTCCAGGGGTGGTGCTCTATCCACTGTGCCACCTAGCTGCCCAAGAGTTTGATTTTCTATGCTAGTGAAAGCCTCCTTGATAAAGGCAATGTCAATAATGCTAATACTTAAACTTTTAGAGCGATATATCATTTACCTAATATAATACAAATGACAAAACTTGTAAATTAATCACTTTAAAAATCACAAAAACCATTATCAGATTTGATCCTCCTTTGCCTTTGAGACATAGTACAGAGTGTTCACTTGTCTTGACAGAAGAGAAAACTGAGGCTGAGAAGTTAGGTAAACTGTTCAAGGTTCCACTGTGGCAGAGTTGGGTCACAAATCCAGACCTTCTGATTCCAAGACCAGTGTTCTCTCCACTAGTCTTCTCTCCTTCCTTCTCCACCCTCCCTTCAAGGACCAACTCAAATCCTACCAGATAAAATCTTTTTCCTTTCAAAGTTTCAATAGCACATTTTATACAAACAGCTTATTTGACACTTATCAACTATGGCCTGATGTTATTATAAATGATCTTTTTTATGTCAGGGCTTAAGTTCACTACACAACTAGAGAAGATTCTTGATGGCAGGGACAGAGTCTAATTTATATAAAGTATAGGTTTGGAATTGGAATGAAGCTGAACACTATCTCTGCCCATGCCTAGCAGAGGGCATCATGCATGCAAAGTAAGATGCATTAATAAATATTTGCTGAGTGGCTAATCATTAAAAATCACTAAGGCTATATTATTAAGTTAACAATTTAAACTGAATAAGATGCAGGTGGCTTATTATTAGAAGCCATAACAATTGCTATTCATTTGTCCTTGGCATCCTTATTAATGTGAAAATACATCTGTGCTCCTGGCATTTCTGGCATTATACTCAAATTCATTCTTGGCTCTGCTTTAAAAGTACTGTCCAGCATTTCTTATTAATTACAATAATAAATAACATTTACATGTCATTTTATGGTTTAAAAAGTACTTTCACAATCATTATTTCCTGCAGTTTTTTTCAACATCACTGTGTAGTAGACAGTAATAATTAGCATACAGTTTTAATTACAAAGGTAGTACATCATTCTATCCCCATTTCATTTTCAAGGAAATAGAGGCTTTAGAAGTTAAACAAATTGTCCAAAATTGCAAAGCTAAGAAACAGAAGGTGAGGGAGATGTTCTCTCTTCCTGGATGCTTTTCTTTCTATAAGAACTTTCTATAAGTTCTTTCTCTTAGAGATAGCTTCATGAATTTGCATGTCATCTTTGTGCAGAGGCCATGCTAATCTTCTCTGTATCATTCCAACTTTAGAATGTGTGCTGCTGAAGTGAACACCTCCCTAGAGGTAGAAAACAAAAGACCAAACCCCTTTCTATCTGAGTCCCTCAGGATTGCCATGTCTATTCACAAATGGGGAGGGACTTGGGCATCTCCATCATTCTGGAGAGGTCCTTCACCATGACAACTTCCCTGCTTTGCCAGTGTGTAGCTCCCATGCCCCCATTTCTACAGGACCTTTGGAGCCACTCTAAACTAGTGGCATTTTTCTTTTGTTGTTCTTGTTTGTGATTCCAATGTGTTCCTTCATTGAGTCCCAGTGACAATTCCTTCCTTTCTTTGCCCTGTGTTGGCCTAGGAATGTTCCCCCATCTCCATGCTGCCAATAGCAAAACAGGGATGGACTTGAAGACATATCTCCTAACTCCTACTCCAGTAGAACTGACAATGCATGTCAAGTCAAAGCCCTTTAAACAGAATAAAGGGATTAAGGGACATAAAGATTTTTATAACTATTAGGGCTTATTTGAGTTACTTCTATCTGGATGGAAAAAATATGATTTGGATAACTATAACAACTGGAGTGAAACAAGTGAACTCAGTCTCAATTTTTCCCCATCTGTTAAGTGGAGATAATAAGTCCTTTTGTCAATCTCTTAGGTTTGCTGTGAGAATAAAACCAAATGAGATAATGAATTTAAAAGCTCTTTGCAAATTTTTAGGGGCTTAAAAATGTATTTGAGCATTAATTGGCATTAGGTATAAGTGATATTCAACCTAATGTTCTTTGAAAATTGAAGTCAGTATGGAAGCTTTCTCTAGTTCTGTCTCAGTCTCTCTGTATCTTTCTCTCCCCGCTGTCTCTGTCTTTTTCTTTCTCTTTCTCTCTCTTCATCTCTGTCCTATGTCTCTGTTTCTCTCTCCCCTACTCTAATCTTGTACCTCTTTTTAGGACCTCAGGAATGAATGGGTAAGAAGATTCAAATAAATGTTTAAAGTGAACACTGAACTGTGGATATATCAGATCAGTAAGTTGAAAGTTTTTCACATACTAGTTGGCAGTGTCAGTTAATTTATTTCATATTCTTTGAGCCTTAGTATTCCTTTCTTTAAATTGTAAAAATAATCTTTCCATTTCCTATATTTTCTCTGAGGGCTGCTATGAAGGGCTGGTATGAAACAGGTTTTGAGATCTAAATATATACAGTTAAGTTATTATTATCATTGTTGTTGTTATGATTTTATGCAGACAGTAACAAACCAAAATGCTTTTATGATGTCCTGAAGGCTCTTTATGGGCCAAAGACTTATGGTGCATCTCAGCTACTCAGTGCTGATGGATCCACATTGATTAACGACAGGGACATGATCCTAGAGAGATGGGCTGAACACTTCCATAGTGTTCTTAACAAACCATCATCAATCAATGCAGAAGCCATTGACCATTTATCCCAAGTTGAAGTCAATCAGGCCCTATCTGAAGTTCCAACTGAAGAAGTTTTGAATGCCATTAGGTTCCTTTCAAATGGCAAAGCACCTGGTATTGATTCTATTCCAGCTGAGATCTACAAGGTGGGGGGGGGGGTTCTATTGCTCATCCAAAAACTGACTCAAGAGGTTATCCCCTAAGAACTCAAGGAAGCCTCCATCATCCATCTCTATAAAGGTAAAGGGAATGCATTGTCCTGTGACAATCACAGGAGTATTTCTCTTTTAGTCATTGCTGGCAGGATTCTTGCCAGAGTCCTTCTCAATGGCTGATCTTTCACCTGGAAGTTGGTCACCTTCCTGAGAGTCAATGTGACTTCAGAAAGGGTAGAGGAACAATTGATATGTGTTTGCTGCCTGACAACTTTAGGAAAAATGCCAAGAATAGAACAGAGGTCTGTATACAACATTTGTATATCTGACCAGGGCCCTTGCTACTGTCAGTCATGAGGGTTTATGGAAAATTATGTCAAAATTTGGTTTCCCAGAGAAGTTCAATTCCATGTGTGCATCAAAGCAATCTGGTGTGCATGCCTGAGTTCTGGATAGTGGATGATGCTCTCGAGATTTCTCAGTCACCAGTGGAATAAAACAAGGCTATGCCCTTGCTCCCATACTCTTTTTTAGCATGACGTTTTCAGCCATGTTATCAGACTCCTTCACTGAGGATAAACATGGCCTCAAGGACAACTATCACATTGATGGCAAATTCTTCAACTTGAAAAGGCTACAAACCAAGACTAAAGTGGAATGTTGGTGTATGATCTTCTGTTTGCAGATGATCATGCACTCAATGCAACTTCTGAAGCTGAGATGCAACAAAATATGGATTGATTCTCTAACAGTTAACGCCAAGAAAACCCAGGTGCTCCATCAGCCAGCACCACACCATCCATATTTGGAACCATCGGTTACAGAAAATGGAGAAGTTTTGAGTGGACAAGTTCACTTATATTGGCAGTGTCCTTTCCAGGGAGCTACACATTGACAATGAATTTGACACACACATTGCCAGAAGTAACTCAGTATTTGGGAGGCTCTGAAAGAAAGTGTGGGAGAGAAGATGTATCAGACTGACTATCAAACTGAAGGTCTACAGAGCCATTGTGCTGGCCTCACTGCTACATGCCTGTGAAACCTGGGCAGTCTACCAGCACCATGGCAGAATTGCTTCCATTTAAATTGTCTTATAAAGATTCTGAAGATCACCCAGCATGAAAAGATACCAGGCACTGAGGTCCTTTCTTGAGTTGAACTGTCTAGCATTCCAACATTACTATAGAGTGCAACTACAATGGGTTGAACATGTTGTTAGAATGCCAAACACACACTTGCCAAAAAAACTATTTTATGGAGAACTCACATAGGGCAAGTGCTCACAAGCGGGTCAGAAAAAGTGATACTGGAATACCATGAAGGTCTCTCTTAAGAACTTCAGAATTGATTGTACAGCATGGGAGACACTGGCACAGAACTGCCCAGCATGGTTTGCCCTCATCAGAGAGGGGGCTGTACGCTATGAGGAAGGCAGAAGTGAAGCAGCTCAAAGGAAAATATGAAATACATAAGTTTAGAGTAAGCACCCAGGTGTTCACATGAACTATTTGTGCCCAACCTGTGGTACAGCATTCTGAGCTCTTATTGATCTGATCAGCCACAGTAGGATACACTGTGATTTGTCTCAAACATAGTGATGTCATTCTGGTCTTCTTCAATAACAAAGAACAAGAACCAGCCAACCACAGTTATGATGCTACTGTTTTGATGCTACACTAGAACATAATTGTAGAGTCATCAAAGGACTATTTTTACTACAGACATCTGCATTCTTGTTTCTATTCCTCTGAATGCAACTCAATGACCACATAATTACAATGTGGGAAAACCTGGTTGCCAAAGTAACTCAACGAGAACCTCAGTTTCATACCATTAAAGCATTCATATGAAGTCATAGCTCCTTTTTCTCTAACCAAATCCCACCCATCCTTCAAGTTCTAGATTAGGTTTCTCCTTTTCATAAAGCCACACAGAAGTGATGCTCCTAGTCTTCAGGGATCCCCCCACAATGTTGAATTGCCAAGTCTTTAATAATTAAACACTTAGTCATTTATAGTCACAGTGAATAGAGAACTGGTCTTGAAACCAGGTAAAGCTCTCTCCTACACAAAGACATGAATCGTGTCTAGAACCATGGACATACCTCTAGACACAGCCTTCTAGTGCTCTTAGGAAGCTTGTAAAGACCATAAAGGCAGAGGTGTCAACTTTCTGGCATTTATTTCGTTCCTCACTTAGGAGTTCTCTGTATCAGTGAAATAAAATATCCATTCTTTATGCCTTTCACTTTGGTCTATGGTTTAACTGGTCTCTGTGCCTCCTATGATTTAATCTAGAAACTGGTACTTCTTGAGTTGTTCTAATGAGCAGATCTGATTGAGTTATGGCCCTTTTCAAAATCTTCTGAAAGTCCCCATGCTTCAGACTACTACAACTTGTCATCACTCTACCTTTTCCAGTCTTATCTAATACTACTCTCCAACCACTACTTTCTTTCCTAGCTGGAACACTTTCCATTCCTAGGCTTGTTCTGATCTCTCTTGCCTCTGTCTTTGCTTACCTCTGGAGATGGTTCCCCCCTTCCATTTCTTCTCATTGACACATTTCCTTGAAGCCTTCCCCAACTATCTCCTCTTCAAGTAGAATGTAATTCAAGGGAATGCAGTCTTTCAAGAAGGATAATTTCCTCCTGAAATATCCCACAACCTATACATATCTGATTAGTCTTGTTTTATCTCCCTAACCATGCTACAAGCTTCTCTAGGATAAGGACTATGCTTTTATACATGCTAGTAGTCCACCAACACCCTATACAATGTTCTGCATGTAGCAGGTGCTTAATAAATGTTTGTTAAATAAATCAATGAATGGATGCTCCTCTGTGCTCTCTGGGGTTAGGGACTATATATATAATACTGATTTCTAACATGAAAATCCTCTAAACACCTACTTATCATTTAGTAGGAATGGAAAAAGTGCTTCATTAATTGTCACAAAACATTTATCAAGCAGATACATCTTTTAGAACATGGAAAGGCAGTGGAACAAATACAATATTTAGACAGTCTGTCTTTTAGGCACTTATAAGCTAGTATGGGGATGTGAGACAAATATATTTTAAAAATCCTCTAATATACAGCCATGCAAGATGAGTTCATTAGAGAGGTACAAATCAAAGGGCCAGGTGACATTTTGTTGATTGAGTAATACCACAGGACTAGAAATTGTATTTTGAAATAGAAATTAATTTAAGGAGCAGTCTAAATGTTAAGTCATTCCTTGATGGTGGTATTAAATTGGTAATATATGCTTGAGATCAGTGAGATCAGGATCATGACTTGTAGAAGAAAATATTTCTCTTCTAGGCTGTGCAGTCTGATAGCTTAATAAGTCTGTCAAGAAGGTTATGATGGAAAATGCAAACATGACATCTTCCCAATCTCTACAGATCACAGAAGCAGCAGAAAAGGGTTATACTGATGAAAAGTGCTTTGGTGAACACAGCTTATTTTTTTAAAAAGCATTCCTCATTTCTAAAGATAGCCCCAATGAACTGACCTCTCAATTGATAATTTCTAGGATTTTTATTCATTTTCTTAAGGTTTGGTTTGGTATATAACATTTTACAAAATATCAAGATGAAGTCACTTTACCCATCTTTTAAAAAGATTATTTAGCCATGGCCTTTCCCCCTTTTTAGGGTTGATGTTAGGATCTGCCATTGTGTGACATGGTGGTCAGAAAAGAGTTAGGGTATCTAGGATGAAAGGAGTCACTGTTCTGGTCACACCATATTGAGACTATTGTTTGTGCTTAATTGCAACCCATTTTAGGAAGGACAGTAAGCATTCTGAAGCAATTTCACAAGAGGGTGATGAGAGCAGTGGAAGGACTGAAGGCCATTTCATATAAGGAATGATTGTAGGAACTGGGGACATTTAGCAGGGAGAAGAGAAGATTCAAGGGAACATGACAGCTGTCTATAAGTAGTCAAAATATACTGTAGGAGATGAATTAAATTTGTTCTACTTGATCTCAGAGGGCAAAACTAGGAACAAAGAGAGAAGGTATCATCCTGATAAAAGGGAAAACTTAATTTCTCTAACAATTAGAGTCAATGAAGAACATAATGAGCTGCTTTTAGAAGTAATGAATTTCAAGTCAATCAAGAAATAGTTATTAAGTGTTTGCTATTTGTTGGACATTGTATTAAGTTCTAGAGATACAAAGAAAGGTAAAAACTGTACCTTTATGTAAGGAACTCATACTTCTATTGTGGGGAGAGGACATGCATATAACTATGTGCATCCATGATATAGGTAGAGTAAATTGGAGGTCATCTCAGAAAGAAGACTCCAGCAGTGGGTTAGTGGTAGGGACGAAGGAAAAGCTTCTTGTTGAAGGTAGGATTTGAGCCCCTGAAGGAAGCTAGGAAGTAGAGATAAAGAGGGAGAACATTCTTGAGCAAGAGGGCTACCAGTGAAAGGCAATGAGTTAGGAGATAGAATGCATTCAGAGGAGGAAGAAGACCAGTTTTACTGGGTCTCATGATAATAAAGAAGAGATAAGGATAAGACTAGCAAGGGGGCAGCTAGGTGGCACAGTGGATAGAGCACATTCCTGGAGTCAGGAAGACCTGAGTTCGATTCTGACTTCAGACACAGTATTTACTTGTGTGACCTTGGACAAGTCCCTTAATCCATATTTCAAACACACACACACACACACACACACACACACACACACACACACAACCCTCCAAAAAAACCCCAAGAAGACTAGCAAGGTAGGAAGGCACAAGGCTGTGAAGGTTTGAAGAGTCAAATAAAAGGATTTTTATATTCAATCCCAGAGGTGTTTGGAAGTCTCATCTTTGGAGGTCTTAAGCCAATTCTCATGGATTTGAAGAAAAAATATCTGTTCAATTACAGGTTGTAGTGGAAGAATTTCGAGAACTCCTTAGAACCTGAGATTCACAATTCTTATACTCTGAAGACAGAGTTTTAATTCCAGTTCTGCCTCTTAGTAGCTGGATGACCTTGATGAGATCGCTTTCCATCTTAGTTTCTTCATCTTCAAAATAAATGTGAAGAAGTCAGAAAAACTTGAATTAATCTGACTGAGATTCAAATGAGATAATATAGTATAAGGCATCTTGCAAACTTTAAAATACAATATAAATGTCCCTAGTACTTAGCATAGTGCCTAATAGCATAGTCTCATAGTAGATACTTAATAAATGTTTATTGGTTATTGATAATCGTTCAGGTGACAAAAAATCCATTTGACTCTCAAGTGTAGAGAGAATAAGGTTAATTAGATGAGATACGGTTGGAAAAATTGAGTAGCACTAGAATAAGGAGGGCTCAGGTTATAGTGCTTACTCTGCCTGGCTTTCAGGATTATCATGAAGATGGGATGAAACCATATTTAGAATCAGTATGTGCTAAATAAATATCAGCTATTAGGGTGCTTATTATCCAGTTTCCTTTAAAGTTCCAATCTAGATTTGCTATGAAAATAACATTAATAGTGACCTTTTTCCCCCAGAAGTCTTTGAGTATGATGACAAGTTATGGTAAATCAATATGGCAGGAAGAGATCTAACTTTGTGGTTGGTTGGTTAATGTTAGTGTTGAAAATTATGTCCATATACTTAGAAATGGAACAGTGTTCTTAGCTTATTCAAGCTGTGGAATCACAGACAACTAGTCCCTTAAGAGATGTGACTTGAATAGAATTCAACAGCCTAACCAACAATTTCAGCAAAAGTCTGAACAGACTGGAGTTGGAAAAATTCATTTGTTTATTGATTCTTGTGACGATACCTGAATTAGTCATTTTATCCATTCTTAGCAAGATCACCAACAAAGGTCTGTTGGAGGCAGGGGGAGTAGTGAGGATAGGAAGAAGAAAGAGAGAAGTCTCAATTGACAGACACAATAACAACACTGGCCCCAGCTCAGAACTTATGATAGGAGTAAGAGAAAGGTACTATTTAACCCACTCCATGTCATTCAAGCTGACCAGGTTATTTATATATACAAATATATGTATATATAAATCTTGGTTAGTATGTCATGAGAATCAAGGTGAGATCACACAAAGGTATGAGTATGAAAATCTAGGGCAGCTAGGTGGTGTAGTGGATAAAGCACCAGCCCTGGAGTCAGGAGTACCTGGGTTCAAATCCAATCTCAGACACTTAATAATTACCTAGCTGTGTGGCCTTGGGCAACCCAGCTAACCCCATTTGCCTTGCAAAAACCTAAAAAAAATCTAGACATGAAATCTGATTCTTCCATTTTCTATGTGTGTCTATGATTGACTCCCTGGGACTTGGTTTGTCACCACTCTGACCTTCTCAAAGGGGGTAATGATACTAGCTTTAAATCTTTGTGCTATTTGATAACACTATGATGCATCTTATTAGTGTTTAGAGTACTGGTGATGTCATCTCAACAAACATTTATTAAACTAAGTGAGTCAAAAACTGTACTAAGTTCTGACATTGTCAGACTCCTATTTAATGGAGAGCATATAGAAGTCTTCTCCCCTGCATTTTGCTATAAGAAGCCCTATTTCTGAGGGGAACTGCCAAGGCTACAGAGCAGTGGAAAAATCTGTGGGTATAAACTGAGGGAAAGAGCCAATAAATCACATCAGAACTATGCATCCTGGACCAGTTATCCAATGGATGTTGAAAAAGAAGGGCAATCTTTCTGATTATACTACTAAGCATTTATCAACTCTGTATCCAAAAAAGAGGGCTCTGTAATCATCTTTAAAAAATTTCAGTAGGCATTCCTCATGGGGAGCTCTCCAGCAAGGCTGACTTTTCCATTATGTCACAGATGCTGAAAGCATGGTAGGGGGTTGGGGATGGGAGGCAAATCTAAGAGACTTGTCGAAGGTCAGGTGATGAGGCATTTCCCTGAGTAGACAAAGTATCGTCCTGTTCCTCAGTGAGTCATATTATATTATTTACTTTCTCAGGATCATTACTGAAATGCCAGCTGCAGTAAATGCAGATGTCACATCATCCTGATGGCTTTTGGAGAGCTAATTCCTGGCTGGGCTCACAATCTTCCCAAATTCAATTTTTTTTTCCCCTCAGACAATTGAGACACTTAAGCATCTCCTACCACATCTTTCTACAGGAAATTTTTCAAAGTGACTATGAAGAGAGTAGAAAGTGACAACCTCTTCCTCAGCAGATTCCCTGCTCTTGACAAGTTTTATAGGAAACAGGCTTTATGCTTTACTCGAGATGTTCTTAAAAGGGAGATGAGACATTGAACATCCCAGGCTTAATTTGGATCTCAATAAAATTATTCTGAATGTTTATTCTCCAAGAGCCCTGTCTGATTCTTGGAGTGGGGCTACAAGACTATCTAAGTTTCTTTTAGAGTTTAATTTAATTAAAAAAAAAAAGAAAAACTGAAAATAATGAGTTGTTAAGACTATTCTTGAGGTTCTATTTCATGAATACTCTCTACAATATCCAAGAGATACAGTTGTCCAGTCTCTGCTTAAATGCCTCCAGTGACAGGCAACTCACTACCTAATGGGGCATCAAAACCTTTTGAATTAAAGATTGAATATAGGCAGTTTAGAAAAGAAATTGGGAAAAAAAGTACTCTTTCATTTAATATTCCTGTTTATGCTGTTCTAATTTGAATTTAGAAACCTTAATGAAATGTCCACACATGTCCATGTTCTCTCTCCTCTTCTCTCTTTCTTTTTAAGATAGTAAATTCCTTGAGGAGAGGGGCTGTGTCACTACTATGTATTTTTTTGGGGGTGGGGGTTGCAAAACAATGGGGCTAAGTGATTTGCCGAAGGTCACACAGCTAGGTAATTATTAAGTGTCTGAAATCACATTTGAACTCAGGTCATCTTGACTCCAGGGTCAGTGCTTTATCCAATACTTAACTGCCCCCATTTCACTACTTTATCTATCTATCTATCTATCTATCTATCTATCTATCTATCTATCTATCTATCTAATTTTTAGGTTTTTGCAAGGCAATGGGGTTAAGTGGCTTGCCCAAGGCCACACAGCTAGGTAATTAAGTGTCTGAGGCCAGATTTGAACTC
Organism: Macrotis lagotis; assembly: GCF_037893015.1. Classification (NCBI taxonomy): domain Eukaryota; kingdom Metazoa; phylum Chordata; class Mammalia; order Peramelemorphia; family Peramelidae; genus Macrotis; species Macrotis lagotis. The sequence continues at coordinate 211,387,701 of NC_133660.1, read as the reverse complement.
AGGTACTCCTGACTCCAGGGCCAGTGCCACTGCACCACCTAGCCTCCCCATTTCACTACTTTAAAAAAAATTCTCAGTATCCAACATAGTGTTTGGTACATAGTAGGAGTTTAATAAATGCTTGTTAACTATTGATTAATTAACATTCATAGACTCATTGAGAGAGCTGAAAGAATTTGAAGACCTAGTGTCATCATGGTATCATGGAAACCAACCAGTGTTGGTTCTGTAGTGAGAGAACCTATGTTCAGTCTCTGGGTCTGTCACTTGTCTGTCAGCTGTGTGACCTTAGGCAAGTCACTTGACTTCTGAGCTCCATTTCTTTAGATAAAAAATGAAGAGTTAGGAGTAGATTGACTCTAAGGTCTCTTCCAACCTTAAATCTAAGATTCTGTGAATTATCCTAAATGTAGGTAAATGTTTACATCAGAGAGTAAAGGGTTTTTTCCCTTTTCTTTTGTTGAAACAAGATCTCAAGGCACCAGGTAATACCAATTAGTAGCTCTTTCCCAAAAGAATTCATTTTAACTACCCCAAAGTTCTAATTTTTGTTGTTAATAAGTTGTTTTTCAATTGTGTCTGACTCTTTGTGAACTCATTTGGGGGTTTTCTTGTCAAAGATACTGGAGTTGTTTGCCATTTCCTTCTCTAGCTCATTTTACAGATAAGGAAACTGAAACAAATGACTTTCCCAGGGTTTCCTGGTTAGAAAGTGTCTGAGGCCAGATTTAAACTCATGATGATGAGTCTTCCTAGATTCCAAGCCCCCATTCTAACCACTACATTACATAGTTTCTCTATCAAAACGATTCGCAGGCTGCATGGTCTCCCTCTACTGAATGGTCCAGAGATCTGGAGTTAGGAGCTCTAGATATTTAGTACCTGCCCAGTCATGATCACTTCATAGAGTTTTCCCTTTATCACCTGTAAAATGGGAATAATAATGCTTGCAGTGGGATAATATTGAGGAAGGTACTACTCTGCAGTCAGTCAGACAACAAACATTTATGGAGTTTACCTGAGCCAGGCACTTTGTGTTAAGACTACAAAGGGTGGGCAGCTAGGTGGCGCAATGGATAAAGCACCGGCCCTGGAGTCAGGAGTACCTGGGTTCAAATCCGGTCTCAGACACTTAATAATTACCCGGCTGTGTGGCCTTGGGCAAGCCATTTAACCCCATTTGCCTTGCAAAACCCTAAAAAAAAAAAAGACTACAAAGAAAGGCAAAAGTTCTTTCTTTTAAGATGTACACAATCTAATGAGAGAGATAAGATGCAAATAACTACGTACATACAAGTTATATACAGATTAAATATAAGGTGATCTGAAAGAAGGCGGAAGCTAGATGACTTAGTAGAGAGTCAAAAGAGCCTGAATTCAAAATTTGGCTTTTAACAGGTACCAGTTGTGTGATCCTGGGCAAATCACTTCACCCTGTTTGCCTCAGTTTCTTTATCTTTAAAATGAGCTGGAATAGGAAATGGATCCCACCTCTTTGTCAAGAAAACCCTAAAAAGGGTCCCAAAGAATCAGACAGGACTGAAATGACTGAACAACAATCAATCTGAAAGCAGTGACATTAGCAGCTGGGGAGGGGTAGGGGGATGGTTTCCTGCAAAAGACAGGCTTTGAGCTAAGTCTTGAAGATAGCCAGAGAAACATAAGACTTGGAGGTGAAGGGGTAAAGGATTTTTGGCATGGGCGATGACTGTACAATATCACAGAGATGGGAGAGGGGGTATCATGCCTAAATAGCTGCAAGATCAATGTAGCAAGGTCTTTGAGTATATGGGAGCAAAAGAAGACTGGAAAGATAGAAAAGAGCCAAGTTATGAAGCTTGCAAGCATGATGGAAAGGAGAGGTATTCTTTATAAACTCAAGGAAATCAACTAACATACTGTTTGCTTTTCTTCCAATTCCTTTCTGAAGATGGTGTCTCTTTCCTTGTGATCATTTATTTTCATCTTTTCTGGGAATTCTCCATTACTCTATATTGCCTCCTTATTCCTCCCAGTAGTTTTATGGCATACCAAAATTTAGTCACCATTTACAGGAAAAAACAAAGCAAAATCTCATATATTCAATTAATTGCTGAGTCCTTATTTTTCTGCTTCTGCAATTTCTCTTTCATGTGATCATTTCCATTCATTTCACCTGGTAGCAGTCTAGCTCCCCACCTTCTTCTCTTCTTGTTTAAACTATTGCCATGGCATCCTAGATTAGAGTTGGAGGGGACTTGCAAATATATTTGAACAACATTACTACCTACAATGGACAGCTAGATGGCACAAGGGATAGGGCCTAGAGTTAGGAAGACTCATCTTCCTAAGTTCAAATATGGTCTCAGATGTGGGACCCTGGGCAAGTCATATAACTCTGTTTGCCTCCATCTCTAAAATGAGCTGGAGAAAGGAAATGACAAACCACTCCAGTATCTCTGCCAAGAAAAACCTAAATGGGGTTTCAAAAAGCCAGACACCACTGAAAGGACCTGATCACCACCATTCTCTACAAAAGCCCTGACAAAGTGACCTACCTTCTGCTAGAAGATCTTCAAAGTAATGGAACTGAAATTACTTTCCTATTTCCAAAAGGAAGCCTGTTTTGAAAAACTTTTCCAATAATAAGTTTTTTGTTTTGTTTTTGGTATATTGCACTAGAATCTCTCTCTGCAACTTCCAACAGTTCATCCGAGTTCTCCACCCCCTCTCGCTTCCCTGCAGCTATTTAGAACTAGTCCACTCTGTCTTCCACATGGCTGCCCCCTAAATACTAGAAGACAAATATCAGGCCTTCTCTCCAGGTCAAGTCTTCCCCTCCCAAGGCTGAACATTCTGTGTCTTCAACTAAATTGGAGTGGAATGGTTTTTAGCAAATTTATGTTGCCACCCAGGGTCGGGCATTCTCCATTTTGTCAATATTAGTTCAAAACAAGCCATTCCAGATACATTTTATTGTGCTTTGCTGTACTGTGCTCCACAGATATTATGGGGTTGTTTTATGGTTTTTTTTTTTTTAACAAACTGAAGGTTTGTAGCAACCCTGCAAACAAATATCGAACAACTCTTATCACCATTTTTCTAGAAGTCTTTGCTCACTTCACATCTCTGTGTCACATTTTGGTAATTATTGCAGTGTTTCAAACTTTTTTCATTATTATTATTATTATATCTGCTATGGTCACCTGTGATCAGTGAGCTTTGATGCTACCATTATAATTATTTTGGGGTGCCATGAATCGTAAGATGATGAACTTAAAAAATATGGTGTTGTGTTGTGTTCTGACTGCTCTACCAACTAGCCATACCCCATATCTCTCTCCCTCTCCTCAGGCTTCCCTATCCCCTGAACCAGAATAACATCGAAATCAGGTCAACTAATTACCCTACAATGACCTCCAAATGGTCAAATGTCTTATTTAAATGTCTTATTTAAAGAAATTGCCACAGCTAACCCAATCTTCACTCATTACCCCAATAAGTCAGCAGCCATCAACTTTGAGGAAAGACCCTCCACCAGGAAAAAAAGATTATGACTTGCTTAAAGCTCAAGTGATGATTAGCAATTTTTAACAATGAAGTAATTTTTAAAATTAAGATATACACATTGTTTTTTAGACATGATATTATTGCACACTTAATTGACTACAGTATGGTATAAATATAAACTTTATATGCCCTGGGAAACCAAGACATTCATGTAACTTGCTTTATGATGATATTCACTTTATTATGATGACTGAGACTGAATTTACAGTATCTCTGAAGTATGCTTATATCTCATCCATGATAGTACAGGAGAATCATAATCTCCCTGATTAGAAATTATATGGCCCATTATGTATTAGCTATTTCAATATCATGTTACCCTGTTGATTTAAACTGAGCTTTAAGTCTACTAAAACCCTAAGGTATTTTTTCATTTTTACTATTGTTTTGTCACATTTCTGCTATCTTATAGATATGTATAATTGATTTTTAAATCCATGAATAGGACTTTATCCCTGATAAATTTTATCATATTTATTTCAGGATTTTAGAGCAGAGATTATTAAACTTTTTTTTATGTTAGAGATCTATTTAGCAGTATAGTGAAACTTATAGGACCCCCTCTTCAAAATGTTTTTTAAATGTACAAAATAAAAAAATATATATATACATATATATATATATATATAATTTCAAAGGAAAACAACCATACCAAACTGTTATCTAGCTACCTACTTATCTATCTATCCATCTATCATCTATCAATCTATCTTTCAATATATCAATCTATTTATAAGTTCATGGACCTCTGTTAAGAACCTGTTTTCTAGAGTCAGAAAATTCTGCTTCTGACATTTACTGTATGAACGTAAGTAAATTGCTGATATTCCCCAATTTTATTTTTTACCTGCAAAATGGAGATAATAATAACTAATGTACCTTTTCAAGAGGCTAGTTGTGACTATCAAATGAGTTCATGTGTGGAAAACATTTTCAACTTTTAAAAAAGTGAGATGAATTCAAAATTTCTAGAATTTTGACAGATATTATAGCTCAGTCAATAGTATGAGTATCTTCCTTTTACTCTATTCTATTTGAAAAATCATAATATTTGCTAATATTGTTTCAATTCTATTATTATTCAAAGATCAATGAAAAAATTACAACCATCAGTTTTTCTGTTTTTTGTATTTTAGGTTTTTTGCAAGGCAAATGGGGTAAAGTGGCTTGCCCAAGGCCACACAGCTAGGTAATTATTAAGTGTCTGAGGTTGGATTTAAACTCAGGTACTCCTGACTTCAGGGCCGGTGCTTTATCCACTGTGCCACCTAGCCGCCCCAGTTTATTTTTTTTTAAAGAACACTGTATATCATTTGTAAGGACTTGGTGAATGGATCTCAACTATGTACTTTCTTTTCATCTCATTTATCTTACAACAATCATTTAGAATTTAAGAGTCTCAGTCCTGTATCTATAAAATAGGGATAATAATAACATTTGTTCTACCTACCTCAGAAGGTGGAAAGTCATTCATAAAACTTAAAACCCTATAGAAATATGACTATTATTAGTACTATATTGGATTTCAGCTGCCTAATGACCATTTTTTTGGTCTATATATCCCAATTTGAATAACATTCGCTTGAGAATGTAAACAGAAAAAAAATAAACTCAGTATTTCTGCTTTCTTTTCATCCTCCCTTATCTAAATAATGGCTGTACTTATAAATATGACATAGTTATAAATACATGGAAAGAAATTATGAGTGCAAGGAAAAAATCCATAAAAGACAAATTTAAAGAGAGAGATGTTCTGTTTATACCAACTTATGATAATAGCTAGCATTTCTATAGCACATTAAAGTTTGCCAAGTGCTTTATTAATATCACTTCTTTTGATTCTCACAACAACCTGTGAGATTGTTGTTGTAGTTGTTCAGTTGCTTCAGTCACGTCTGAGTCTTCATGACTCTTTTTTTTTTTTGGCAACTATCCTAGAGTAGTTTGTCATTTCTTTCTCTGGCTAATTTTATAGAAGAGGAAACTGAGTCAAAGAGGTTTTAAGTGACTTGCACAGAGTCCTAGAGCTAGGAAACAGATGAAACCAGATTTGAATTCAGGAAAATGAATCTCCCTGAAAAACAGTTTGGCACTCCATCCACCGTGCCACCAAGCTGCCCCACCCTGTGAGACAGGTGCTATGATTATCTTCACCTTCAGACACAGGAACTGAGGCATATACAAGTTCAGTGGTTTGTCTGGGGTCACACTGATAGTAGATATCTGAGGGAGGATTTGAACTTAAGTCTTTCTGATTCTAAATCAAGTGTTCTGTCCCCTAAGCCACCCAATTACTTCCTTCTTCCTTATCATTTCCCCTTAGAAATGGTTTCTGTTGTGTTTTCAAAAATATCATTTATGACTGAGGTAGCTATATTTAAAGTATAGTATGATTTAAGGTTATTTTTTAAAAATTGTCTGATGAACTGCTTTAATTCAGAGAATTTTAGAGTTGGAAAGGGTTATTGTCTTGTGCAAAGAGGCCATTTTATATATAAAGAAAGTGAGATGTGAGAGATTAAAAGTCATAAAGTTGGCAGAGCTGGGCCTCAAACTCAGGTCTTTAGGATCATTGTCCTGGAGCTCATTGCTCTTTTCAGTACAATATATTTCATGGCCAACTCTCTGGTGAAACATATTGCAACAATACTGTTAAACCATAGAGAACCCATAGAATATTAGAGTAGAAGGAAGCCTTAAAAGATATTTAGATATTTAGGAGTCTACTCTTGGATTCAAGGGAAGAGGAGGAAACAAAAGGCTTTCTCAGTTTGTCCTCATTTTTAAGACTGGTACTGTTCTCTCTCTCTCTCTCTCTCTCTCTCTCTCTCTCTCTCTCTCTCTCTCTCTCTCTCATCTATCCATCTATCCATCCATCTAGCTATATCAACTGAAGAATGTGGGGGGGGAAGAATGGATTGACATTTAATTTAAAATTCTTAGAGAAGATTTGAAATCTCAGCCTGTAGATTCCCCTAAGCATTATGAATATTTTACTGACTCTTGGTTGTATTATTTGTAAAAACAATTCAAGCTTGGAAAAGTCATTTAGAATAAAAATTAGACTGAAAAGACATTTTATGATTTCACTTGAAAGAGTTTGTTTGACTCCAGAAAAAATATCAAATGAAATTTGTGACTACCTGATTCCATATTCCAAGCCATGCCTAGATTCTGAGTGTCAGTGTTAGCCCATTTAAAGCAGCTAAAAGAAATTAATTTAAAAACAGAGAATGTCAAAGCTGGTAGGGGTTTAAAATGTAGATTGTTAGAATTGGAATTCAATTTAATTCAGCTAACATTTATTAAGGGCCTGCTACTGACATAGCTGTCTGCAAACCAAATTGCCTGCACTATTACTATTGTCTTCATTTTCTGTGTTCCCTTTCCTTTGGAATTTTGGACTTTGTCTTGGGTTGCTGGATTATGATAAGAAAGCTTTCACTTTCTCTTGTCTGGAAGCAGGCCTCCACTTCACTTCTTGGTTCCCAAACCATGTCATTATTCTTTCTAGCTCTCCTTTATGTATAACTTTTGACCATTAGAATATATGGTCAATGGAAAATTTCTTTTATTTGCATTCCCAATGCTCAGGATAGTGCCTGGTATATGACAAACCTTAATACTTTATCAATTAATTAATGACCCTATACTAAACACTAATGACCAAAAAAATGAAAAAAAATGACAGTCCCTTTCCTCAAAGAGTTTATAATCCATCTTTTTAGGAATGGAAACATATAAACATTCAAATAATAATAATAAATTGATGATATTTGGACAGAAAAATTGGAGGAAGGCATTATTACTTTTATCTGGAAGGAACCTTAACACAGGATGGAATCTCAAGAGTTTGAAGGGGGATTAAGATAATTTGGACTTTTAATTTTATAGATAAAGGAAAACTAAGGCCCAGAGGAAATAAAGTTACTTTCCAATATGAAAATGTTCATCAAAATGAAGAACAGATTCATACATAGATCTGGAATTGCAGAGAATCCCAGAGGCCATTTGTGCCAACCCCTTTATTTTATAAATGAAGAAATGGAAGTTCAGGGAGGCTGTGACTTATTCAAGATCCTACAAGTAATAATCATTAGAGAGGGGATTCAAATGCTGGACCTCTAAGTCCAGAGCCAGTGCTCTTTCTACTGTAAGAAGAGATTTTCACTTGGTTTTTAACCTTAAGTACAAATTACTCTCTTCTTGTGGAGAAGATAGATTACCTTTCTCCTAACCTCTTTCATTATTATATAGAAAGTCATTATTTCTCCTCTTTTTTTTTTGCCTTCATCTCCTTCTTTTAGAGTTGCAAGGATATTTAGGAAAAAGTGGAAGGAAAATAAATATCACCGTGGAACATACCACTATGTAGGGGAAAAGGAGCCCCACTACAAAATTGGAGAGCCAGTTGATGGTCCCTGCAATCATGTAGGCAGCTGGCCGCTGAGACTGCTGGAAAAACTCTCCAGTCAAGATGAATGGGATTCCACCTGAAATAGACCAGTTGAGATGCAGAATTAATAAAAGCCCATCGGTTGTCATTCCTCCAAGCATCAATACTCAAATGCCAATCTGGCAAATATTCACAACATGTCTAGGATTCTCTTATGACCTCTTATGGGTCTTCATGTTCAAGTGAAAAGGGGATGTCCAGAACACACTGAATTCCTGCTTCCTCCACATAACATTTACATCTTGGATGTTTAAGCATTGTCTTTGCATGGCATCACAAATTTGATTGCTGTCCAAACAAAATTCCCAGTGCTCCCTGACATACTGTTGATCTTGTGTAGGGTATCTAGGATGTCTCCAAATACAGTAATAGATATTGAAAACTTAAGTTTGCTTGTGAAAAATGCAGTTTGGAAGAAGGTTCAGTGGCATGAGGCCAGGACTAAGAGATAGGAATCCTGCCAATGATCAGTCCTATATGGCTTTCAACATCCCACAGAGAATCTTGGGGACAAGTTTCCTTGTCTGTAGAATGCAGGGGAGCAGATCATCTTTTTTAAAAAAGATTTTATTTATTTTGAGTTTTACAATTTTTCCCCTAATCTTACTTCCCTCCCCCCACCCCCCACCACAGAAGTCAATTTGCCAGTCTTTATATTGTTTCCATGGTATACATTGATCTAAATTGAATGTGATGAGAGAAAAATCATATCCTTAAGAAGAAACATAAAGTATAAGAGATAGCAAGATCAGACAATATGATATCAGCTTTTTCTTCTAAATTAAAGATAATAGTCCTTGGTCTTTGTTCAAACTCCACAGTTCTTTCTCTGGATATAGATGGTATTCTCCATCACAGACAGCTCCAAATTGTCCCTGATTGTTGCACTGATGGAATGAGCAAGTCCATCAAGGTTGACCATCACCCCCATGTTGCTGTTAGGGCATGCATTGTTTTTCTCATTTGGCAGCAGATTATCTTAAGGTCCCTATCAACTCTCACTTTCTGTAGTAAGGTTCTCTGCCTTCTGAATGACAATATGCTTCATTTGGTCTCCCAAGGGTTAGGTTAAAGCAAACACATGGATTTGGGATTTCTGGAAATACAATCTTGAGGTTTATTGTTATGGGATTCAGCAGACAAACAAAGAGCTTACTGACACTATCACAATATAAACAGAAGTTTGTCTCCAAATAAAAGAATCTGGTCTCCACCCAGTCTGAGGATGAAGAAAGTGTGTTGGTGGAAAATACACTCATAACTGGTAGGAGAATAAGGCAGAAGGAGAATGGCATTGTGAGCAAGTTAATAGACCATTCAATCTAAATGCTGCAAGCTTCAGTAGACTAACAGAGAATTAACAATGGAAAAGTACAAACTATTTTGCCAATATATTTCTATGAATGTTAGGACCAATTATTCCAGGGATGGGGAATCTTTTTTCTGCCAAGGGCCATTTGGGTATTTATAACATAATTTGAGGGTTATATTTGGTCAAATATTTAATTAATTCACTCCTAAAAAGCTACTAGATTTATTGAATTTCTGGTTGCCTCAGCAACATCAGATCAATATGGTGAGCTGGAGGTTTCCTATCTCTGACTTATCTTAAGAGACTCCATATTGAAGTCTTAGTATTATAAATATTATATTCAACAATTGCCAATTTGATAATTTATATCAAAATATAAAGTTTACTATGATCATACATTCAAAAAGAAAAGTAGGCTCATTGATTTAAAAATGGAAAGGACCTAAGATGTCATCTAGTCTAACCCTGTATCATTTATGATGAGAAATATAAGGACAAGAGAAAGTAAATAACTTGCCAAAGGTGATCAAACTAATGTAATGTGGGAGAGATGATTTTAAACTCAAGTACCAGATAGTACCCCAAATTCAGTGATCTTCTCTATGTCATACTGTAACCTATGATACAAGAATATAGTTATCTATCTGTTATAACTAAAAATATTTCATGGTATAAATAAATATGCTAAATATAAATATAAATTAAAAATTAAATATACAGTCATCAGCACATACAGAGCCTAATTCTAGATAGCGTGAATCAACCTGGTTTCTTTAACTGGTGAATATGAATTTAAGATAGATAAAAGCATTTATACTAATGTGAAGATATTCTGGAAAAATAGATAGAAATGTCACCATTAAATGACACTTCCAATTAATTTAGGGTAGCTGGAGGGCATAATGGAAAGAGTACTGGACCTGGAGTCAGGAAGACTTGATCTTCATGAGTTCAAATCTGACCTCAGACATTTATTAATCCATTTTGCATCATTTTTGTCATCTCTAAAATGAACTGAAGAAGGAAATGGAAAAGCACTCCAAAATCTTTTCCAAGGAAAACCCAAAATGTCATCATGAGGAGTCAAGAATGACTGGAAATGACTAAAACAACAAATGACTAATTTCAAAAAAAAAGAATGAAAAGAAGAGGAAAAAAGGGAAAAGGAAGGATGAAAAAGCAAGTTTTAATTATATTCTTTCACACATGAATATAGTGTATGATAACTATATATTGACTTGACTTTGATGGACTATGAAGATGCCTTATATATGGAACATTGCATCCATTCTAGACAATTTGCTTTTCTTGATGCAAACTAAAATTATATCAACTTTCTTTTTTTCCCTGAGACTATATCATGCTGTTGATGTATACTGAGGTAACTCTTAAGGAAAGTCCCAAGATTTTTCCATGTGAATTTCTTCCAAGTCAAAAATCCTCATGCTGTAATTGACATTTATTTTTAAAAATGTAATTATGCTTTCCAACTTCAAGCCTTTAATCAAGTTGCTACCTGCACTTAGCATCCTCCCCTCTACCTGTTGAATTTATTCCCATCCATTAAGGCCCAACTCAAAAGTTGCCTTCTTCATGGAGCCCTCTGGAATATTCCTAGTACACTTTTCTTCAAGACTACCCACTGTTAGCATAAGAGCAAAAGCTCCTTCTAACTGTCTATTTAGACAGGGATGGTGCCTTCTCTAAAACTGACAAAATGGGCTTTATTAAAAATTCATTTCAAGTCCTCCTTTCTCCAGGAATCCTCTCTTACTTTACTAGCATCATATTCCCCATCACTGTAATTCTGTCTACCACCTGCTCATTCCCCTGGTCTTATTTCCAAAAACAAAAATCTAACACACACACAGACACAGACAAAACAAGGACTGCTCCATAGATACAAGGTTATTAAGCATTTCCCATTTTGTTTTATAAAATGTCTAGATGACCTATTAGGTGAGCTTGTCCTGAGAACTGACGATTATAGAAATACTGTGCATATTCAAATAGTGTGATGGGATGAGGGACACTCCCACCCTGAGCTGGAAGTCTGGAGATGTGGATGGGAATCCTGACTCAGCTGCCAACTTGTTTGGCAAGTCACTTGATTCACTTGATCTATCTCCAGGCTGACATGAACTGGGTAACCAGTAAGATCTTTTCTGGCTCTGGCATTCTATGTTATGAGGTTGATTCTACCTCTGATGGATGGTTTTATGAACTTTTTCAGCTCTGGCATTCTAAAATTTTATGAGCTTGATTGTCCCTACTATATAAGTGATAAAACTGAGATGATAAGAAATCAAATGACTTTTTCCAGGGCCTTGCAATTTGTAATAGTAATCACAATGCTAGCTGTCCATTCCCATGCATTTTAATTGACTACTGAGCCACTGTGATGCCATTCATTGTCTTATGCTAGATATCTATAATAAGATAGAGTATCTTCTCTTTCCAGAGTCTGGTCCACTAAAGAATTCTCCTGGTGCCAGACAACAGCATTAGTGAATGGCCTCCAGGCAAATAGAAGGCTGCTTTTTACTGCCAGAGAAATAATCCTCCCATGAGATGTGGGAAAGCCTCAGGAGGCTGTGTGATGCCAACAGGGAATCCACCATGGCAGTCACACTCAAATAGCTGCCTGAGGCATGTATTGTGTACTGAACTTCCCACTTGGCCAATTAAAAAATACAGCACAGAAAAGTTCACACCTCCTAGGTTTCAGAACAGAAAGAACCTTGGGATTGACTAGTCTGGGCTACACATTTTGCAGATGAGGAAAGTGAGGTCCAAAAAGGTAAAAAAAAAAATAACAGCTCTCATCTCCCTCTGAGGGATAACAAGGTCATTTCACTCTCCTCAGTGAGCAGCATATATGTGTGTGGGGGGGAGGGGGAGCTTCTTAGAGGAAAGGAATCTCTTCCAGATAGAAAGCAGGCTTCATCCAATCAGCAATTATTAATTTATTCAATACTTTGTGCTCTCTATTCTGCTAGGTGCTGGGAACAGTGGAGAGATATGAAACAGAGTCCTTGTTCTAAAGATTATAGTTCTGATGGGAAGAGGACATAAACTTGAAAAGTTAAAGAACCTTAGAATGATATAAGAAATGGCACAGGAAGCCCAGAGAAGCAGTGCAAGTCTATAATACCAGCTACCAAATGGGCAGAGGTTGGTGGTTCTCTTCAGCTTGAAAGTGCTAAGCCAAAGGGACCTGTTCTGATCAGGTTGTTGCACTATGGAGAGCTCATCATATTAGTGCCAGATTAGGACAGAATGGAAAGAAGGAAGGAAGGAAGGAAGGAAGGAAGGAAGGAAGGAAGAAAGAAAGAAAGAAAGAAAGAAAGAAAGAAAGAAAGAAAGAAAGAAAGAAAGAAAGAAAGAAAGAAAGAAAGAGGAGGGAAGGAAAAAACACATGATTCAGCAAAGCACCAAATGGATGAGACAGTATTAGAGTTCAGAGGAGGGGCACTACCTTTAATAGTCTGTCTGGTTCAACTCACAAATGCTACCATATTTAGCTTTCTTTGTAATGCTTTTCTCTGTTCACATCAATCTTCTGCTCAAAAACTTTCAGTGGTAGCCTCTTACCCACTGAATGAACTTCTTAGCCCAGCATTCAAAACCTTCTATAGCTGCTTTACCTTTGAGGCTTATCTTACTCTGCTCCACTGCCAAACTGGATTACTCACTATCCTTCACCAATATTCTCCTGTCTGGTTTTGTCATGTTCTTCCATTGGTTTTCTACCCTGCAAACTAGGCTCTACCCCTAAACCCCATTTTGCCCATTTGTTTGATCTTCTCCCTGTCCCTTGGAATTGAACCTCCCTTTGTAGTGAAGGAACAGTGCAACAAAAACAAGCAATATAGGCACCACTCCTGAAAATATAGGAATCATTCTGCCCCTCTCCCTCCCTGCCTCTCTATAAGAGAAGAAGGTCTATTATCTGAGACTATTCTTGGTTTTTCAGCTATTCAATCTGGCTTCCCTTTAGTGATCTTTTCCTTTATATCATTAAAGTCATTTTATATACTTTTACTCTGGTTCCATTTATTTCACTTGGCATCTCATCATATAAATCTTCACATATTTTTCTGAGTTCATAGTTGTCTTTTCTTATTGCACAAGAATATTTGATTATATTCATCCTAAAGTTTGTTGTTTGTTTAACCATTTCTCAAATGATAGATGTCCATCCTACTAATTCTTTGATGCAATCTCTTTTGTGATTCCCTGAGAAGGAAATAATCTCTCTTTCATCTGATCTCAAAGATCTATATATTTAGCTAATGCTCTTATCATGTTCTAATTTGTTTTATTTACATTCATATAGATGTCTTACCATCCCTATGTCTAATTGCTTATCAATGTCACTTCTATCTCCACTCTTGCATATAGAATACCTTCTCTCTATTCATACAGCCATCACCTTTTCACTTTTTCCCTGACTTCTAATTATTCTCTCTTCCACAATCCTGTCTCCACCTAAATCTCTTTTCTCCTTTTTGTGATTTTTTTGATGATTTCAGTGATTTGACCATCTCTCCTTGATCAAGGAGTTTCAGTAGTACCTTATTACTACTAAGGTTTAAAAAAGAAAACTTGTATGCTACTTAAAAGTTTTTATAACCTGGCCTGTTTCTACCTTTTCAGTCTTCTTATCTGCTTCCTTCTTCAAACTCTAGGACTCATTGAAAATAACCTATGTGTCCCATATTGAGATCCCAGTCTGCTATCTCTATGCTTATGAGTTTCTTTATGCTCTAAACACTTCCTAGTCACACTGCTTTCTTCAAGATTTCGCTCAAAGCTCATCTTCTGCAGGAGTCCTATCCTGGTCTGACTCAATGGCTGATACCTTTTCATCCTATATGAGCCTCCATTTACTCTCTTCTTGTCTATTTATGTCTTGTTTCCCCATTGGAATGTGTCCCTGCTTTCCTATCTCCAGTGCTTAACACAGTGCTTTGTAAATAGGGGAAGGGGACAGGAAATATTTATACAGAGACTGGGACCTGTGTCCTTCAATGAAGATCATGATCACCTGACAAATTCTCATCCTCTTTTATTCTTGTCCACCTCTTTCCTTAAGTTGTATACTGAGAGGATCCTCCCTACATAGCAGAGGTTCTTTAATTACTTTGGACTTTTCAGTTTGGCATCTAGGCTCTCACTTAGACATACAAAGTGTGTTGGCACATTCTTTACCATTCATCTTTCCCTTCACCTCAAAGGGAAGGAAACACCACCGCAAGATGTTTGGACACATTCTATGAATGCTGATGAGCTGTTTGCTTTCATTCTTCCTTCCCTTTAAGATAACATTAAGATTCCTCTGTGTCTTTCAAATGGTATGTAGCTGATCAAGTATCCAGCTCTTCCTAATTTCTTTTTCTTAAATGCTATTATTAATTCTTCATATTGCTGTTGTTGTTCTTTGATTTTTGAAGAGCAACACCACCAGTTCCTCATGTAGTAATGGGTACTTTGGGTACTTTGGGTAATGAGTTGATAAAAGTCTAAAAATAGTGGCTTCCACTACTACTTTCACTTATGAGAATAGATTACTAGAGAAACAGTTGATCTATTCTTTTTTTTTTGTTCTTTCTTTTGGTTTCTTCCATAAATGATCTCGGGATGACCTGACTTAGCTGGGTGTCATAATAACCTTTCTGTTGGTTTGTTTTCTTTTTGTTATTTTGTGCTGTATTACTATTTATGATATGCTATCTCTCTCTCCTTCATGTTTTATAAGTAAATTTGTATTGTGAAGTGGTTTTATTCTTAGCTGCCATCCTTGCTTCCTTTAGACTCCTTTCTGTGGATATCAATTCAATTCAATAAACATGTATTAAACACCTGCAATGGTTAAGTATTGACTATATGAATTCAACAGAAGTAATAGGAATAGGAAGGCAGTCTAGGTATAGGAGTGGTGTACACAAAGGCAAAGAAGGGTGAAGAGAGTAGTCCAGTTTACCTTGGAGTATAGAGTAGATGGAATGAGATCACATAAAATAGAGCTGGAAAGATAGGGATGATCTTAGTTTGTTCAAAGTCTTGAATGAATTATAAAAGTAGTGGTATTAATAAAAGCTATCATTTATGTAATGCTTTAAGGTTTGCAAAATAATTAACTGTGCCCATGCTTAGGTGAGTGTGAGGGAAACATTCCATTGGATAATACCTGATGGGGTAGCTAGGTGGTACAGTGGACAGAGCACCAGCCCTGGATTCAGGAGGATTTGAGTTCAAATCTGCCTTCAGATACTAAATAATTACCTAGTCATTTGATCTTAGGCAAATAACTCAGCCCCGTTGCCTTGCAAAACCAAAACAAAACAAAAAAAAAAAGATTTGGATAATACCTAGAACTTGCTTTGCATTTTTTTTGTTTGTTTTTAAGCAACACAAGAGAGAAAAAGAAAAAAAATTGCAGTAAGGAAGGAAAAAAGTCATGTGTTTCATCTTCTCTCCAACATTTATTAGTTGTAGTCTTGAGAAACTAATTTAAACTCTCTGGGTTTCAGAAGCCTCATCAAAATGAGTATAATGGTACATTATGTGCCTGAAGGTAAAGGCTAGACTATATGATCTCTTAAGGTCTCCACTGGCTATAGAATTTATGATTCCATGAATTCCTTGGAGGAAAGCTTCCTGTAAACATGAAATACTGGTTACTCTGAAGGGTTGGACCAAAGTTGTAATGAGCAATTTTTTTTATGCTATAAGCAAGCAAACACAAAACATGTCCCCAAATCAATTTTTAAAGAAATTTATACTGGAGAGAGGTGAAAAGTAGGTTGGGGGAAGCTGGAGTAGAGCATAAATTGGGTCCAACTACTGGGAGAAGGAAGCTATAGTGTTGCCTATTTTAACTATTCTCACTAGTTATTTGCTAAGTTTAATTATTTCATTCATTAGTAGTTAAGATTCTAGGTTGAAATGAGTATGGAAACTTAGTGATTTTTTTTCAAATCACCCTCAAGGCTTGAAATTAGCTTGCATGTTTGTTCCAAAAGCATGGTTGCTAATACCTGTGGGATACTCAGTCTGTTTCTAATAGTTTCAGATAAAATTAGAAAATATGTAATTTTAACACTAAAACAGAATATAATCATAGGATTATATAATGAGAGCTGAGAGCACAGAGAACATAGAATGTTAGAAGTAGAAGGGATGTTAGAATACGGAACAAAGAAAATTAGCATCCCTAAACTCATAGGTATGTTGTGAGGAAGGTGCTAAGTAAACTACAAAATGCCACATAGTTTAATTGTCTCATTTTATAGGTAAGGAAACTAAGGTTCAGAGAAATAAACTGCTTTGTCCAACACTACAACTAGTTAAGAGTAGATCTAGGATCCAGCTTTCTGCCTCTCACCTGAGTCATCTTGTCCTTGTAGCATTTAGCTTAATATAGCTGAAAGCATCCCATTCTAGAATTTGTGGCAGGATTGAAAATTTCTTGAGGATGGAGAATTTCCTGCTCTCTTGCACACTGAGCTGCAAGATTTAGGAGAGAAGTCCCAGATACTGAGGAGTGACATTACTTTACTTAGGGACAGTTAGTAGAAATGTCAGAGGAGGGATCTGAATCCAGTTCTTCCTGATTTTAAATCCATTCTCTATTCAGTCAGTTGAAGATGATGTTTGTCCTTCATTTTTGAAGACCATGACAACAGGGAGATCATGCCATGGCAAGCATATGAATTGAATTTGAGTGAGGGGGTGCTGTGCTAAGTCCCCAACCTCACTTTCTCCTCCAGAGTCATCTGGTTCCCATGACCAGATATCAGGACAATTGGAGATGACCTTGGATGCAAGGCAATCACAGTTAAGTGAATTATTCAAGATCACATAACCAGTAAGTGTCTAACACCAGGTTTTAACTCAGGTATTTCTGACCCCGGAGTCAATGCTCTACCCACTGCACCATCTGGCTGTCCTAATTCAGTCCATTAGTATGTTACTAAATATATCACTAAACATGCATTTATTAAATAATGACTATGTATTAAATGTTGTGTAAAGTATTGGTTTAAAAATGGGGCAAAACACCAGTTCCTGTCCTTGAGTAGCTCATATGTTAGTGATTAAACCAACTTGCAAATAACCTTGTCCATCTAAGACAGAGATGATGGAAATGGGAAGGCACTAGCAGTAGGGACAGACATTGGAAGGATTTCTTGCAGAAGCTGGGTTTTTAACTGAAACTTGGAAGAATATAGGGTAACCAGGAGGCAAAGAGGAGCAGGGAGAGCACATCAGGTGGAGGGGAAAGCTGGTCAGTAAAAATGCTCAGAAATGTGACATAGGGTTTCTAGTGCAAAGAACTGCAAGAAGGCCAATGTCACTGGTTAGAAGAAGACATGGAGAGGAAAAAAGTACAAGAAAACTGCAAGGGTGCAATGGAACCTGGCTAGGAAGGACTTTATATTTGAACCCGGAATTAAGAGGGATACCCAGAGTAGAGCCATGGTGGACATTGAGCATTAATAAATGTTAACTTGGATGAAAACCCTGTCAGGGAAAATGTTAAAGAGTGGTCAGATGTGTAGGATTGGGAGAGGGAAGCACCATGAAAAACTAGACATAAAGGAGAAAGGCAGGTAGAAGAGGGTGATTGAGAATACATCAAGAAGGATAAGGACAGGGAAAAGGTCAATTTGACAAATAAAAGATCATTTATTGCTTTGCAGAGAGTAGTATCATTGAATGATGAGACCAGAAGCTAGGCTGTGGAGAGTTTATAGAGGAAAGTAAGTGGAAGCTCTGACCATAGAGGGCCTTGTTAAGCAGTTTACCTATGAAAGGAAGATGTTATTGAGGGCTAGCAGGAATATATGCATCTAGTAAAGGTGTTTTAAAGGTTAAGGAGATATGGTTGTGTTTGTAGGAGGTAGGGAAACAGACAATATTCAGGAAGAGGTTTAAGATTAGTGAAAGATTGGAGGATCCAATTGAATTGGAAATCCATCATACAACATATTTCTTAAAATAGGGATAGGAATAGGGATATGATCTTTGATTTGATTAATATAGGGAACTTACATTTGAGGAAACCTTTTGATAAAGGATATTGGCATCTTCTCTCTAATTTAGTCTTAAGAGAAATACCCTGATATCAGATATTAAAAGGTGATAAAGATTCTCCACAATTTCTCATCAGACAATACTTTATTTTCCTTTTAAATGACTTTCTCCCTCTATTACTGTAACTTCCGAATGATTCCATTTCACTCTCAGCAAACAAAATTTTTCCTCATAACAAGGATAATCAATAAAGCAAATATGGGGTGCTATTCTTCTCCCCTAAGGGACACATCTTCTCTGGACTCAGGCACAGTATCCAAACTGAATTAAATCCCGATAAACCAGCTCCTGATAAGAAGGGTTGTATGTGCCCTTTTTTGTCACATAGTAGGCTGGTTAAATTTCTATATGAGCACCCTAGGGAAAATTACTTAAAATTTAGATTTTTGACTCTTGTCTAAATGTTTTCAGTGAGGGAGAATAGAGGCAATCAGTATACATTGTATGTCAACTAGATGTTTGTTTCCTGTATGAAAAGGGAATACACACACACATACATAAATATATCTCCAATATAGGATAAAAAGGATTTAAAACCTATACTGACTACTTAAAACAATACAGTAAATAAATTCATAACTATTCTGAGACTTTCAGAAAGATGACTCAATTCTTTTAATTATAAAAAGAAGTTTGAGAACTTATTTATTAGGCATTTTATATTTCATCCTATGTCTGCACTGTTCAAATAATTCATGGTCCATGTCTTCTAGTAAAATGGTCCAGGTTTGGATCCATCCTCTTGTTGGTGATACTCTTTTCCAAGAACTGTAGAGCAGCTGGAATGGACTACTCTTCCTAGCAATCAGTTCCAACCTGGTGAGATATAGGACCTGGACCTCTTAAACCCAAAAAGTTACCTCTAAGCTTATATATGTGCATTTTGAGAACAATATTAGATCCTGTAGTCTGGAAAAGTCACGCAGAAGTATAGGCATACACTCATCTATTTGAGCTCAAAAACCACATGGAAGCAGCAATGTGTTGATGAAAAAAAGTGCTCCTTCATCTCCCTGCCAAGATAAATCCAAGAACTGTATGAACACCACCATGAAATACTTCTTATACAAATAAATAAAGTCAGATCCAAACAATTGGAGAAATAGTAATTACTTATGTAGGCAAAGCTATCTAATTAAAAATGACAATTCTACCTTAGTTAATTTACTTATTCAGTGCCATACCAATCAATTTACCAAAATTTTTTTTATAAAACTAGGAAAAATAATAACAGAATTCATCTAGAAGAATAAAAGGTCAAGAATATCAAGGGAATTAATGAAAAATGTGAAAGGAGATGGTTTTATCAGGTTTCAAATTGTATTACAAAGTAGTAATGATCAAAACAATCTGGATTGGCTAAGAAATAGAGTGATGGATCAGTGGAATAGATTAGAGACATAATACATAGTAGTAAATGACCATAGTAATCTAGTATTTGACAAAAACAATAATCCATGCTTTTTGGTACAAGAAATCATTATTTGACAAAAACTGCTGGGAAAACTGGAAAGCAGTTTGACAGAAACTAGGTATAGATCAATATTTCCCAATGTATAGCAAGATAAGATCAAAGTGGCTACATGATTTATACATGTAGGGTGATAGTATAAGCAGACTAGGGAAGTTTGGAATATTTTGACTGTCAGATTTTGATAAAGGAAAAATTAATGCCAAAAAAGACAACATTTATTTTCCTGAGTACAGGATGGTGGGATCTAAAATAGAAAATTTTGGATACATCAAAAATATTTTACAAACAAAATTAATGCAGCCAAGATTATAAGGAAAGCAGGAAATTGGAGGAAAAATTTCATAGCTGGTGATTCAAATTAAGGTCTTATTTCTAAAATATTTAGAGAACTGAGTCAAATTTATAAGAATATGAGTCATTCCCCATTTGATTGTCAAAGGAAATGAATTGATTGCATTCAGATGAAAAATCAAAAGCTATCCATAGTCATATAAAAATGTCCTAAATTGCTATTGATTAGACAAATGCAAATTAAAAATAACACCTTATATCTATTAGATTGGCTGTTATGACAGAAAAGGGCAATGACAAATGTTGGAGGAATGTAGAAAAATAGGAACATTATTAATATACTATTGGTATAGTTGTGAATGAATTCAATTATTCTAGAGAGCAGTTTGGAACTATGCCAAAAGGACCATAAAATCACATATATAGACACCTTTTGGCCCAGTAATACCTTTCCTAGAGGTTTATATCTAGAGATCAGAGAAGAAGGAAAAGGATCTATATGTACAAAAATATTTATTGCTGCTCCTTTTGTGGTGGTCAAGAATTTGAAATTGAGGGGATATCATTTGAGAAATGACTGAACATTTGATTGTTGGAATACTATTGTACTATTAGCAATAACTAGTAGGATGTTTTCAGAAAAGTCAAGTTAGTATTAATATGAACTGATGCAAAGTAGAATGAGCAGAACTAGGAAAACATGGTACACAGTAATAGCAATGGTCAACTTTGAATGACTTAGCTATTCTCAGCAATAGATTATTCTGAAGGACTTATGATGAAAAGAATGCTATCCACATCCAAAGAATTGTTGGAGTCTAAATGCAAGTTTAAGTATGTTTTTTAAAAATTCTATTATTCTCAGATTATTTTGGAAGGTGTCTGTTTCTTTTGCAACATGGCTAATGTGTTTTGCATGTGTATAATTTATATCAAATTGCTTGCCCTCTCAAAGAGGGAGAAGGGAAGTGGGGGGCAGGATACAGAACTCAAGATTTAATAAAAAAGGTTAAAAGTTTTGTTTACATTTGAGAAAGATAAAATAAAAATTCACCATATTAAAAAAAACAAAAAGTGCTCCTTTATGGAATGTCTAGAGAGTGAGCCCATTATTTGCCTTGGGAGAGTTGAAGTAAAGAGATAAATCTGAAAGTTTTCTAGCCTTTAAAAAATTTACAAAGTCATCACCCTTGACTCATAAGCTTATGAGGAGATCATTTCATGATTTCTATGTACTCAAATCATTCAGTGATGAATCATGGCTGGAAGTAGCCAGCAAGTCTGTCATCTATGAAGTATCCATATGCTGAGGCACTATGTCCCTAGAGTCTCCACAAATCTTGATAGAATCTTTGGCACAAGCTCCCTAGGATGGCCCTTAAGACTTTGTCCTCTATACAGATGAGAAAAGTAAGATTACACAGAGAATAACAGGCTGAGATAGAACTGATTCCAAATCCAGTGTTGGTTTAATATACTTTGTTTTCCTGCTGCTATCTGAAACATTGGACCAAATAATTATTAAGGTCCAATGAAGCACTAATAGTCTTCATGGTATAGTACCATATTTGAGGTTAGAGATCATGGATTCTAATAATTTGTTTCCATGTTACCTTAGCCAAATCTTTTCACTTCTCTGACCCTTAGTTTTTTCTTATCTATGCAATGAGGAGTTTGATCTGTATGGTCCATTGAAATTCTAGCTCTAATAAAGAATTCTATTGTTATATTCTGCAGTCTTCCTCTAGTATCTCACAGACAAAGGCACATCTATACATGTAGAGAAAGCATTAAAATGTCTCATTTCCCCGGGTTATTTGAAACAGCAGTCACGACTACAACACCAATCAGAAAGCCCATTATGAAGTTGGCTATAAACATCTCAAACAAAAATAATCAGCTGGGCTGCCAATTTGATTGTTTTAACTCATCACCATCTCTGAGCTAACATGTCCCCCACTCAATCAGATGTCGAGTTTGGACTCTCATCATTACTAAAGAAGAGTTGGAGATATAGAACTCATTTCTTTCAGTGTACAAGATAAGAAAATAATGAAGTGTTGAGCTACAAGTGTTTAAGAATATGTTAGCACAAGGTTCTTCCCAGGATTTTTTCTCACAATGAGGCAGTATCACAGGGTCATAAAAAGAGTGTACTAGATTTGGAGTCAGAAAGTCAGAGAAATTATACCAGCTTTCATTTATGTGGGATCCCTAGGCTTCCAAAGTGATTTCCTCCCAAGAGCCCTGGGGTAGGGGTGGCCATAAGTATAATTATCATCCCTAGGTGTCAGATATGAAAAATTAAGGTAAAAAATTAAGTGTGATAATGAAACAGGCAGACATTTCATGTATACAAGCATATGTATAAACTGATTACATTTGTTTTAATAAGCTTTAAATGATTCTCTCCCCACCCCTCAAGAATGGCCTTAGAATTATGAGGTAGGGAAGTAATATGGAATGAAGTGATGGGAAAAAAAAACAAACTAGAAATAACTTCTTTACCAGATTTTCTTTTGTTTGGTGGAAAGAGTTCTGAATTTAGACTCAGAGAATCTGAATTGAACACTTAGAAGCCACTGAGTCCTGGAATTTCTTTCCCCTGATGTTACAGAACTATTTATTTCCTCCATCACAAAAGAGATGCTTAAAACACAAATACTTAGAAGCACACACTAACAAGTACTTTTACACAAAACAGTAACCCATCACTTTTATTATACTTCTTCAGGAGGCAGGTACTTAAAATATTTAACAATTTGTGGGACTGTAAAACTAGCTTTTAAATTTTGCCTCAGGTTGTATTGTACAGTTGATTTAATTGAGGTCTATGACTTCTCACTAGTCAGGAATGCAAGATTCATTCTCCTTTGGAAGGTCATCTCACCTGAGAGACCACAAATGTAGGAAGCACCTTCTCCTGTCAGCACCTACACCTATTGAACTGAAGAGCTAGCAACATCCATTTTAGGGTAACTTTTGGTCAGAGAACCATGAACAAAGCTGACAAGGCAGCCAAGGATGCAAAATTGGTCTTAGGCATATGTACTTGCTGCCATAAGCCAGCAGCCTCCACAGCTGCCTATAGGGGAGAATACAGATATCCTCAACCCACTCCACAGAATTCTAAGGGAAAGGATGCCATTGTAGAAACCAATATGCTCTCTTTAAAAAAAAGAGAGAATGTAGATTTTTCATTGTTTGAGTTATAGTTTAGTGCATATCATAACCAGTGCCTAGAAGATAGAAAACTGGTTTCATTGTTAGGACTACCCAAGTTCAAGAACTGTTTGGACTCTGTGACTGGAGCTCAACTTCTCAGTGTCCCAGACTACTCACAGAGTCACAGAGTATTTGTCAATCTTCTGGATGGCTTATAGCATCTCTTCCTTCTTTTTTTCACTCCATTACTACCAAGGTGGAATTGGGAGAAAGAGGGTGGAGTTTCCTTTCCTTTATATTTTTCCTTGTTTCAGAAGTTACCTTGGCCAATGAATACATCAACCTAGTGCTGGTGACTTGCCTATTGGTCCTTGGTTAGTATTGTCCATGATGACTATGCAGTTCTCCAGAGGGAGATACAGCTTGGACTCTTCTGGTACAGGTTTCAAGGACTCCAACCTCCCTGCCTTGGAGTAACCACTGGAGTGGGACTTCTGCAAAGGAATTTTTAGAAAATGCAGATAATAGGGGTGGCTAGGTGGCATAGTGGATAAAGCACTGGCTTTGGAGTCAGGAGTACCTGGGTTCAAATCCGGTCTCAGACACTTAATAATTACCTAGCTGTGTGGCCTTAGGCAAGCCACTCTACCCCATTTGCCTTGCAAAACCTAAAAAAAAATGCAGATAATAAACTTGCACTCTCTATCTCATAGGACTGTTGCATAGGAAGCTTTTTAAAAGTGTAAAACTAGGGGGGTGGCTAGGTGGCGCTGTGGATAGAGCACTGGCATTGGAGTCAGGAGTACCTGAGTTCAAATCCAGTCTCAGACACTTAATAATTACCTAACTGTGTGACCTTGGGCAAGCCACTTAACCCCATTGCCTTGCAAAAAAATCTAAAAAAAAGTGTAAAATTACAGAAATATGAGGTATCATATGAGAGATTAAACTAGGAGATTTCAAAGGTCTCTTGCAGTTCTAAGATCTTGTTTTGACCAGAGACTCTCAAGTCCTCTCTGCATATTCTTTTCAAGTGCATTTGAAAGGGAGAACTAAATCTAATAGAAAAACTTCAAATATTGAACAAAGCTCCAAATGAAGAATAAACAATTCACCAAGAGTTATGGTACTGAACCGAATTCTGTAACAAAACTGAAATCAAAGAATGATATACTTTGGTGCGTTATGCTCTGAAAACCCTGTTTCTTAACTCTGGAGTTAGAAGGGACTTCAAAGGAAGGTTACGTAATCCAATCCCCCACATTTTACAGATGAGGAAATTGAGATGCAGCAATGTTGTGTGACTTGTCTAAAGTTGCTCATGGAGAAAGTGATGGAGCCAGGACATGATCCAGGTCCAAACCATAGAATTTAGAGTGAAGGTGGAGATGACTCAAAGCATCACATTAACCAAGCCATTCAATTATTCAACAAAAGTTATTAAAAATCTACTATGGATAAGACATTGGGTTTGGTACTGGAGACTGATAAACTATAATTAGGACATCATAGAATTTTTGATCCTGCAAGGCTTAAGGCTGTAAGATAAGTTAGGATATGATGGCATAGGTTTATAGAACTGAATGTACCTTCAAAGATATCTCTTTCATTTTTACAAATGGGATCCCAAGAAGAGGAATGGCTTTCTCCTGGTCATCTAAGTAGTAAATAGCACAACAGGGATTCCAATTGAGGCACAATAATTTTGATGATGATGATGATGATGATGATGATGATGATACAATTATAGCTGTACAGAGTTTTGAGGTTTGTGATATGCTTCACAGATGTTACCTCAAATTGTTCTTACAACAATCCTATGAGATAAGTGCAATTATTATTGGAGGGAGGAGTTATAATTATCCCTGTTTTACAGAGTGACTTCCATGTCACATAACTAATATCTGAGGAAAGGTTTGAATTCAGGTCTCCCTAAGTCCAGAACTCTATTAACTACTTTTTGACTCCAAATCCAGTGTTATTCCCTTAGATAACCTTGTAGACACTTAAACAAGCAATACAAAAATAAATGTGGAGATCCCTTCCTGAGACATTTATTCCTTTAGCTGTAACTTCCTTAAATCTTCCAGCTTCAATTATGGGAGAATGTCAATACCTAATATGGCAACATGGTAGAGTAGATAGAAAGCTGGTTTTATTGAGTTGAAATATTGTATCTTATACATTATGGCTATGACCTGGAATATTGCTGCAGCTTGAAAACACAAACAAATTTAAAAGAAGTTTTCAGTAAATTCCTAGATAACAGACCCAATCTAATTAAGGGAAATGAAATTGTTTGGGGGGTCTCTTTCTAATGACCAAGATTGACAATCAGTAGAAAATCACATCATAGTTTACATTTGTGTAGGCCTTGAAGGCTTATAAAGTATTTTTTCCACATCAGATATTTATGTAATTCAAGCACCATTCTTCATTTCATAGATTAATAAATAGACTTGGCAATGTGAAGTCACTGTGTGGTTATGTAGGTAAGAAGAATGGGCGCCAGGGTGGGAGCCTGTCTTCTGCTCTTGAGTGCAAAATTCTTTCCACTTAGCTATAGTATTGTTGAGTCATTTTTCAATCATGTCTGACTCTTCATGACCTCATTTTGGGTTTTCTTGGCAAAGATATTGGATACTTAAGGAGATATGTAAACAAGCAGTGCAAAAATACATGCATGTTTCAGTTTTTTGAGCCCATTTTCTTATGAAGCCAACTTTACAGAGGAAACAGAAACAAACAGGGTTAGCACAGGTCTGAGGCCAGAATTTGAAGCCAAGTTAGTATTCTAACCACACTACACCACCTCACTTCCCATTCACTTTAGTCATATTGTCTGTGTAATGACTTTTTTATATGGAAAGTGCCTGAGGAATACTGAATTCTTCACAGTTCTTTTGTTCTGAAGTTTCCTTTCAGTTTTCTCTATATCACAATATTTAAATAGTCTGGTAGCCTTTCCAGGAAAAAAAATATCTCATATTGGTATTTGCAAGGTAAGGAAAATGCATTAAGAGCCAAGTTTGGAGTCAGAAAGACCTAAACTGAAATTCTATCTCTAGGGGCTGCTGGTCCTGGAGTCAGGAGGACCTGAATTCAAATCTGTCCTCAGATACTTGATCCTTTCTAGTTGTGTGACCTTGGGCAAGTCACTAAAGCCCATTGCCTACAAAACAAATAAACAAACAAAAAAGAAATCTTACCTCTGACTTAGGTTAGTTATATGATTCTAAGCAAAGTACTTAAACTTTCATTGCCTTTGGTAGCTTCTTTTTTTTAAAAAAATTACAATTCTAAAAATGATTTAATGAAGAGACTTGCATAGCACATTGTTATGAACTCTATTTCTAAGATCTGGAATAAGAACAAATCCCATCCTTTTGGAAGCATAAAAGGACATGTAGAAATATTAAGTGTACTTGCAAAGAAATCTATATTTTGAAGCTTGGAAAGGGATCAAAGATCATTTAGTGACTAGCTACTTCTACTCCCATAAAATTATATCATATTTGCTTTATTCTTAATAATTTCTCAGTAAATTTTTAAAGACTTGAATGTATAGAATGGGTATCTTATTAATTGATGGAGTTTCCCATACCAATGAAATCACAGGTCTTCTCCCTCCCCTAATGTTTATTTTCTATTTCTTATGACTTTTAAAATATCTTTGTTTAAATACCCTTTGCTCCCCCCCATTTTCACCTTACATAGGCTATATATATATATTTCATATTGAATTATAAACTCCTTGAAGGTAGGTACAATGTTATTTTTTTTAAGTTTTGCATCTTCAGACTTGAATTCAATGTCTTTGACAGGGTAAATGCTTAACAAATACTAGTTACATAAAATGACCCATTTCCTACAATCAATTCTCATATGCCTTGGTTCCCAGATTTTTTAATAATTCTAATAATTCTTTGTTCTTTACTGTCTTTGATAAATTGAGATTCCCAGATCTGAACACAACATTCTAGATGTGACCTAGTCAACAAAGTGATCCAAAGGAATTTTCATTATAAATTTCCCATCTTTTTATAGGATCATTGTATGATAGGATCATTGAATGTATAGGATACATTCCAAAGGGAAAAAATAATTGGCATACAGTATTAACAGAAATTCAGGAAATGAACAAGATCACTAATTGAGGGCTCTCTAACCCTCTGATTCTAGGAAAAGATTGCATGGATAATTCTGAACTAGGTTAATGAACTTTTTCTAAATTTGAGACTACCTGAATTTTTTTTTCTGTGAAAAAGCCTTCATATTCAAACTCTCCTAATAGATTGTGTTCCCCTGATGCAGAAAATTTTCAAGTAGAATATCTTAATGCTCTAAGATTAGATTAATAAGCTAATCATGAAAACTTTACAAATGGTTAAAACAAGACAGTATTATTAATCCCTGATTTGCCAGTAGATGAGTAGTTGAGGCAGACTAGATATGGGATAAATCAGTCAACCAATAAGTATTTATTCAATGGCAAACGGTCCATGCCATATCTAGTGCTGAAGCTCCTAAGTGAGTCTTAATAGTAAATATTGGTCCCATCTGAGGCACTTTCATATAATTTGTGGATCCCTTACTATCATTCGGAACTCATAATGTTGGGGGATAATGGCATAGAATCTTCCACAGGATAATCTACTCCCTAAAGTAAACTGGAGGTTACTATTTAAATCCCTTAACCTAGTTTTGAAGACCCTCTGCAATCTAACCCGAATTTACCTATGCAATCTCATGTCCCTCTCTATGTGTTTGGTGAAATCTATGGACCTTGTCTCAATATAGAATGTTTTAAAAAGCATAAGATAAAATACATATGATTACAATACAAACCAAATATGTTTAAATAATATATTTTTGAAATATATTAGTTAAAAATATATAAATTTAAATTTTAAAATACAAAGATTGAATTTCTTATATAATATAAAATATAAATATGTTTAAAAAATAAAATATAAAAAGATTGAATTTCTGATATAATACTATAAGACTGGGTATCTAAGTGGTTTAGTGCATAAAGCACTGGACCTGGAAGTAGGAAGACTTGAGTTTAAATTTGGCCTCAGACACTTAACTAGCTGTGTGACCCTGGACAAGTCATTTAATAGTTTGCCTCAGTTTCCTTATCTGTAAAATGACTGGAGAAGGAAATGGCAAACTGCTCCAGTATCTTTGCCAAGAAAACTTCAATTGGGGTCACAAAGAGCTAGACATTGACTAGAAAATATATGACAACAAGAATAATAGCTAAAGTTATTTTAAAATAGTGATGAGCATAAGTGATATTTTGAACTATCTAAAATGATATGAAAATGCTTATAGTTTCTGTTGCTGATGAAGTCACAAGAACTGCTTATTGTGTTTTGTTGTTTCACATTCACAATGGAATAAAATGCTAAATTTTACTTAGAGACTAGTGAAAAATGAAGCTGTAATTTTTCTCATCTAAGTTCATAGAAGACCCCTTAAGGGAAGGAAATGGCTTTTGGAGCATTATGAAATATGAAAGTAGAGTGGTGCAGAGAAAAGAAGGAATACAGTTTGGCATTGGCAGCAATTCACCTCAGGCAAATAACTTGATAGTGCAGGTCCAATTCCAATGAAAAAGTCTATGATTCTATCAATCTATCATCATCATTTGTGTGTGTGTGTGTGTGTGTGTGTGTGTGTGTGTGTGTGTGCGCGTGTGTGTGTGTGTAACTAGAAAGCTTACTTGTCAATAGACAGCTCATCACTTGCTTTTCAATTAAAATTTTTTTTCTCTCATCTCTGTATCTGGCCAGAAAATTACACCCTTAAAAGCATTTCTTCTAATACAAAATTGGCCACTTAGGACCATTCAGTTCAGTGCTAAAAGAATGAGACTGTAATAGAATGACTATGAATTAATGTATAATAATACAATACCCTTGCAACAATAAAAATTGTTCTTGTAGACTTAAAGACCTTCCAGACTTTCCTAAATTGTGATGCCCTGCCACAGGAATGACTTAGAGACTGGGGATCATAGAACCTCAGAGTTCTGGAACATGAGGAATAACTTTCAGAAGCCATCAAGTTCACAAACTAAACCACCATGGCCTGAGCCATCAGGCTATTCAACTAAAAGGGGATAGAGTAGTTAATAAGACTATTCAACATTTATATAGCACTTTTAAAATATTATTTCATTTTATCCTTACAATAACCCTGGCAGTTTGTCCTGTGATCATCTTCATTTTATAGATAAGTAAACTGAGGCAGAGGGAAGTTACAAGTCTTGTCCACGGCCACATAAATAGTGAATGTTGAGGAAGAATTTGAACTTAATTCTTCCAGACTACAGGTGTAGGAGTATAGTCACTGTGCCACCTAGCTGTCTAAATAGCTTCCTTGAAGATGTAGGAAACAGGGAACTACTTAAGACTTTTAAACAGAAGAATTGTGTTCATAAAGAATACATTGATATATAATTAGGGGGAGGAAGACATTGATAAGAAAAAAATGACTCCTTGAAAATTTGAGTTTCTCAAACTAGAATGAACTACTTCTGAGGTAGCAGATGAGTAAGTGGAAGATGGTGGGCTCTCTCTTAGTGGATGTCTTCAATCAGTTCATAAGATGACCACTTTGAGGGATATTGTAGGGGAATCACTATTCAGATAAGAGTTGGGAGAGATGCCCTATTATGACCTTTAAAATTTAGCTTCTGTGATTTGGTGAGTTGCCCAAAGTCACCTGTTAGTAAAGTGTCATTGCCAGGCCTGGAGCAGGTCTTCCAAATTTTAGTTAGTCCAGTGCTCTTTGAATTTTAATGGGCTTAGAAATATTCCCGAAGAAAAGCAATTCTCTTGATACTAAGAGCTTATATACATATGAGTACTGGGAAAGGGGTTGAGATAGGGTGGGAAAGAATGTTAGAACAGAATGAAATGAAAAATATCTTAGAGAAAGGGTATACAGTGAGGTGCCATGGAAAAATATTATTTTCTATTTTAGCCTATCCTCCCATGTAATTGAGCACTTGGGTAAATGCATATATAATTAAGAATACTAGGAAAAAATGGAAATATTTATGAGGGAGAAAAACCCTCCTTTCTGCTTCATTAATTAAAAAACAGTTAATAACCCACACCCTGTGTATCTAACTTCAATTTGCTTAGGATTAATCATAGCACTTATTTAAATCAACTAAATGAATTCTTCTTCACTGAAGTGTAAAGCAATCCCCTTCTCCAAATACTAATTAGCATATTCCAATGTAATTTCTTTGGTTGATACTTTTAGAATGAGTTCTTAGAACTGTATTAGGTCATTTAGACTTTTCCGTGCAATGTTTTTTTTTTCCCCTCCAGAAAAGAAAATATTTAGAAAGAATAAGAGAAAAAGATATAAACTCAAATAGTTTAATCTTACTAATGCCTATGAAAAACAAATTTTACTTTTGACTACTGGTGGATCTGGAAAATAGATGAATGGATAAAAAAGCACAAAGTTTATCAAATATATCAGGAATCTGTCTTGTTCATCTGTTTTCTTAAGAAGAACTTGCTATAGCACTACATATCAAAGGAAGAGATCAGATATAATTAGAGTTTGTTCCATAACCTGTAGCTCATGAGAGAAGAGATTCCATGAGAATGAGCTGTCACTACAGACACAAGGAAGACCTTTGCTTTTCAGAAAGGTCAGTGAGTAGAACGCCAGTACAAATTATTAAGACTAAAAGAGAAAATATATATAATATGAATTTTGGGATATTTGACTGGTTCCGGTCACTTGATCTTAGACTTCAATCTGTTCTTCATATAATTAAATATCTTTAAGCCTTTGTATCAATATGATAAAGAAAGGATAAATTATTCATCACAGAGATATATAGCTGTGTGACCTTAAATAAATTGCTTAGTTTTTCTGAGTCTCAGTATTCTCAGCTGTAAAATAGGGGTGATAACATTTTCCTATTTACTTTACAGGGTACTTATTTTTTTAAAAATATTTATTTAAAGTAATGGGGGTAAAATTGAAGGTCACACAGCTAGGCAATTATTAGGTATCTGAGGTCACATTTGAACTCAGGTCCTCCTACTTCCAGGCCAGTGTTCTATCCACTGCACCACCTAGCTGCTCCAATAGGATGTTTATAAGAAAAAACTTTCCAAAACTTTAAACAATATGCAAATGTTAATTATAGTAGTTGTTTTTGTCATTACTATGTGTAAAATACTGTGCTTAAAACTATATGTATAGAGATGAAAAAAACAACAGAGCTCTCAAAAAAACTTCTAATATGATGGCAGAGAAGGATAGGTTATATAGCACATGCCAAAATTAAGTGATTCACAGGGTATATGACATGAAGAGGGACCACAAGAGCTAAGTGGTCAACATATTTGAAAAAGTAATTCTCAAAATAAGAAATGTAAGTTATATAAGGAAAATGTTCAAAATACAGTAAGATGAATGAAAATAAAAGCAAGTCTGAAGTTTCACCTCACACCAAAAATATTGTTAAAGATGAAAAAAGCTGGAAATAATCAATATTGGAGGGGAAAGATGGGAGATCAATGCATTATAGGTAGAGCTATGAATTAGTCCAAGAATTCTAGAAAATAATATAGGATTATGCAGAGAGGGTGCAAAGGCGTGTACCCAAAGGAGGTTAATGACAAAGAGGAAAACCCCAGATAGACCAAAATATTCATGGTGACACTTATTGTGGTAACAAAGAACTAGAAACTAAATAGATGCCCATCAAATAGAAAATGGCTCAACCAATTGTGACATATGAATGTATTACTAGGCTGTAAGAAATGATGAACATGAAGAATACAGAGAAGCTTGGAAAAAATAATCAAACTGTATAAAATGAAGGATCAGAAACAGAAAAATAAAACATGCAAGTACAGCAACAATGTAAACTTAAAAAAACAAAAGTAAAATTTGAAATTGAATACTGTGAGATTGTAATGACCAAGCTTGATCCCGAAGAAGAAATATGAGAAGATTTCTCTCTTACTTCTTTAAGTAAGGGGGGATCATGGGTGATTGTAGAATAATGAATATGTAATATTAATCATTACTAATATATATTGTTAGTGAAAATATAACATTAGACTTTTTGATGTTGATTCTTTTTGCTCAACTTTTTTATTCCTTTTTTTTCTTTTCTAAATAAGCAATGACTCTGGAAGAAGGAGGAGGAATATAGTGGGAAATGTAGGTGACATAAAGCAAAAGATAACAATTTAAAAATTATTTAAAGACAAAAAGTTCAATAATAGGAACAATGGAAAGATTCAGACAAACTTCTCCAGAAGGGAAAGATTATAGTGATGACTACTTAGTAAATAATTGCTAAATTTTATTGAATGTAATTTAATTCTATCCTCTGTAAATTTAATTCTATCCAGTTTCATTCTATCCTCTGAAGTAAAATATAGTAAGTCTATATCTTCTTCTATATATATATATATATATATATATATATATATATATATATATATATATCTTTAAAATAACTGAAGATCATAGTGATATGCCATAGTCTCCTTTTCTCCAGGCTAAGATGACCCATCTCTTTTAACTGTTCATTATCAAACCTGGATGAATAGATAAAATGCCTCCCTCACCTTTCATTTTTTCCTGGGTATGCTCCTGCTTGTCAATGTGATTCTTAAAACTGTATGAAATCCCCTAAAAGACAAACAACTAGCGTGGAGAAATCCAAGGAAGGATGCTTTTATAATTGACAAAAATTTAAATATAGCCAGAATAAGCATATTTTGCAGGACCATTTGTTGAAGACCCTTTTAAACCCTCTGATTTTAAGAAAATATTCCATCTACATGACAGAACAGGACATTAATTGCTCTGAAGTAGTTACCCATTTAAAAAAAATTGAAGATTTTTTTCTTTTTGGAAAATGCCTTGTATTTGATGTCTTTTGATAATCAAAGAATATGGCATACGATGGGACTTTCAGAGGTCTGAGAATCCACCCCAAAATGGACAGAAATCCTTAGTACAATAATCCTAAAAAGGGATTCTATAACCTCTCTTGGAAAATCTCTAGTGATAAGGAACTGATGACCTCCCAAGGTTAGTCTTTATACTTTATGTTAATTCTGTCAAAGAGTTTTCTTTATACCTCACACTGAAATCCGCTTCTCTGAAGCTTCTCCTCTCTGATCCTAGTTCTGCCTCCAAAGTCAAGCAAGATTTCAATTTAACAGTCTTCAAATTCATTATATTTTGTCTGCCTTAAGTCATCTTTTCTCCAGGGTCCCAGTTCATCTGATCTATCCTCATGCACTTGTCATTCTCTGAGCCTGTTTCATTTTCATAATACCTTCTCTAAAATTTAGTCTACTGAATTGAATACAACGCGCAGATGTGGTATGACTGGTATAAAGTACAATATGGATGTAAATTGTTACCTCCCTTGCTCTATTAAGGTAGCATATGGTAAGGTAGTGGACATATGGACTAGCCTATGGTAGGGTTTCAGTCCAAGTGACCACATGGAAGATTGGTGACTCAAGAATTTGTTCTATGTGATGATGAACAGCTTTCTAATTAGCAGCTGAAGCCAGTGGAAGTGATGACTCAGTGGTTGCTGGCTTAGAAATAGATATATTTTCTTAAGAGGTTACCTACCCATATGTCCCTCTGGACAGACTGTGCAAGATTGCCTCTTGAGAGCCAAGAAGGGACAAGTAAGGCTGCCTGGTCTCCCACTTGGCCTAATGATCTCCTCAAGCACCAGTCCTGCTGAGATCTGTAACTAGGGAGAAGTTGCTTCATTTTAGTATCTGTTCGTTCCTGATTTAGGTGAATGAGTATTATTAGGTGATCTGGGAGATCCATAGGTTCCAGAAGATGAATAATTAATGATCAGAATTGTATTGTAGCAACAGCAATAGCCACCATAACAGTAGAGGTTGAGGGTCTGGAAATGCCAGCATTGGAAATAGACAATCACCAGGTTGTCTGTGGGTATTTTGACCTTTTGTAGCAGAAAGAAGTGGTGGGTAGGGACTCTTAAGAAGGTATTGATCCTTGATTCATAGTAGAGAGTTAGAGAGAGTTACAGTCTATTAAAACAAAACAAAAATTATACTTAAAAAAAGTAAACAGTTTTTCCATACTGTTCCTCCCCTCTGTCTTTAATCAAAGTGCAAAGTACATTTATTCTGATACACACACACACACACACACACACACACACACACACACACACACACAATCAGTAGGGTTTTTTGGTAAGACTATGGTAGTGGTCTTCTCTGTAGCTCTCTACTGAGTTCCAAAGGTTAATTTCTTTATAGAGAGAGTTTTAGAGGATCCCCAACAAATGGTACTGTAAAATAGGACTATTCTGACTGTATTTTAATATATATCACTTATAGAAACATTCTTACTTTTACTTTTTGAGTATATTAGAATTGCTCACAAATAAAAGCTTAAGTTGATATTCCTTTTACGTTTTTCCATGTTAGTTGTCTTTTGTTGTACTCTGTTCAATTCTGAGAATGACATTGATATATATATAATTTATATTTTACTTAGAAGTAAATAAAATCTATCATCTGTATATTTATAGAACAATTATTTATATAGATTTATTCACTGTTGCAAATTATCTCACATATGAAATACTAACTAATATTTATAAAGTGCTTTAGTTTTAAGTTATTTTTTTGTTGTTGCTCTTTAATTAGTGTCAAAGTAAGCATATGAATATATCTGTTAGGCTCATATGAATTCAAGGCCAATATTCCTTTTACTATGTGACTTATAAACTCATATATGAATGTGAGAGCTGAATTATAAAATGTGAAATATGAAAGAATCTTATTGGGCATGGATTGGGGTGGGGGGAAGAAATGCCTCTATTTTTGCTATACCATCACGTAAAGAGATGGAATCTGTTTGAAAGGATGCAGGAGTCTCACCTGGGGTT
Organism: Macrotis lagotis; assembly: GCF_037893015.1. Lineage (NCBI taxonomy): Eukaryota > Metazoa > Chordata > Mammalia > Peramelemorphia > Peramelidae > Macrotis > Macrotis lagotis. The sequence continues at coordinate 211,352,390 of NC_133660.1, read as the reverse complement.
GCTTTTTCTTCAGACTTGAATTTGATGTCTGTTGAATTATTGGGCATCTTTACCTGGTTTATATATATATATATATATATATATATACATATATACTATATATATATATATATGTATATATATATATGTATATATATATACATATATATATATACATATATATATATATATATACATATATATATTATTGCATGTTAAGACTAGAATGGGCCATATGACATTTCCCCTCCTTCTCTACCAGCAGTTTTTCTCCCTCTTCCATTTTCAATTCTTATATTTTCAGGTGTCTTTGGGGTACCTATCTTCTTGTGTGCAATACAGCTCTTCCTAAGATAAAAACTCCCTCTGGAAGTCTGTTATCACTTTCTTCTCACTGCTGGATTGTCTCTGCTGGGATTTCATTTTTCAGACTGAAGATAACTTGTCAACCCTGCTCCAGGGCTTCACAATGTTGAAATTAAAAGGTTGAGCCCTTTCGGCTCATGTTCATCAGTCTTGCCCTGAGAGTATAGGTAGTGGGAAGTTTCAAGTTAGTTTTTAATTGAGGCTCCATCAGAGCTAGCTTTTGGAGCCTTAACTCCTTCCTGCTAATTTCAATTTTAGTCTCTCCCCTAGAAAAAAAATGAAGTCTTCAAATCAGACTACAATGAGAAAAATAATCAAGTAACCCAATGATGTACTGCATCTTGGACCACTCCCAGTCATTTTGACTTGCCGTTGCTCCTAGACTTTAATGATTCTGAAAGAGAGAGTGAGGCTGAAGACTGCACAGTTCTGCCTAACTTCAATCCAATTCACATCCAAGTCAAGTCATCACCCTGTGACGTCATCAAGCCTCTTTAAAAACAAAGGATAAACCACAGTTGACACAGAATCGTGGAGTTAGAGCAGGAGGAAATTGAGATTCACCTCATCCTGTTCTCCGAAGTTTTGCCAGGTGCAAGCTCTACTGGGGACAGATCTCTCTAGACTCAAGGCTGATCCTCAGAAAATAGGCTGAAAGTTATCTGAGGGGAAGAAAGTTTAAGTGATCTGCCCATGGTTCCACACAGGTAGCAAATAGCAGAGCTGGGATGCGAACTTGTGAACTTCAAACTCAGGTCTCTTTCTACTCTACCACACACCGGATTTGACCTTGGATACCATTACAAACATGTGTCAGATTCTCAGAATGTCCTTCACCAATAAACTTCTTCTTCCTGGGTCACTTTAATTCCTCACAGGTTCAAAGAATCCCAGAGTTGGAAGGAATCTCAGAAATAATTTATTCCAGATCACAGAGAATGACTCTTTTTTTAAAAATACTATCTCTTCCAAATCAGCCAAATAACTTAGTGGAAAGATTGCTGGAATAAGTCAGAGGGCCTGGGTTCAGATTCTGACTCAACAACTTACTTGAGGAAGTCAGCTTTCTTATTTTCCTCATCTTTAAAATAAAGGGATTGGGCTTGATGGTCTCTCAGATCTATTTTAGCTCTGAATCTATGGTTGTCTGCTCATCCAGCCTCCACATGAATACTTCTGCAGATGGAAAACTCAGTACCTTATAGGGAAGTTAATTTCTGTGCTGTATACTTTATCAGAAATCTTTTTCTTAGATTTCTTTATATTATTACTTATAAAATATGCTTTCTATAACTTCCATCTGTTGGTTCTAGGACTGCCCTTTGGGATCAAGCAGAATAAGTTTACCTCTTCTTCCACAGAATGAACTTTCAAATATCTGAAAACATTATGTGGAGTGACTAGGTGGTGTAGTGGATAAAGCACCAGCCCTGGAGTCAGCCCTGGGTTCAAATCTGGTCTCAGATACTTAATAATTACCTAACTGTGTGGCCTTGGGCAAGCCACTTAACCTCATTTGCCTTGCAAAAACTAAAACAAACAAACAAACAAAACCATTATGTGTCCTCCCATCTTGCCCCCTCCACAAAGTTTTCTCTCAAGATTAAAAAATCTCTAGTTTTTCTAACTGATGCTCTTAGGATCTAGGTTCTTGCACCCTCATCATCCTGGAAGCTCTCTCTGATATTAGCTCACTATCCTTCCTCAAATGGAGTGCCAAGAATTGAAGACAATTCTCCACTTATGATCTAAGCTAAGTACAATAGGACTATTATCCTAAACATTCTGGCCATCATAATTATTCTTTACATGAGGACAATTTAATTAGCGATCCCACATCCCATGGAACACCTCTTAATTGCTTTTGGATAACATAAAACCAAGTCTGCCTATTTCTTTTTTTGCCTCTAAGGTTGCCTAGATATAGAATCCTTTTTTCTTCTAATTTTTGGAATAGTGAAATGCCAAGATTGATATGATTCAGCTCCTCTAGTTATATATCCACTTGATGGTCACCGAACAAGAATTTCTTATTTGGAAGACCAACAGTAACATTAAAGTTTATATAGATAGTCTTTACAAAATGTGATTCTTAGCATGTTTTAACCTTCTTTCCTTATCATTCTACCACTGTCATGAAAGAAATAAAAAGAGGAAGTACATGATTTAGGTTCCTTTTCCATATTTCTTTGTTTCTTTGTTTCAGTTGCTGTGGTCAAAGAATTCATTGTTAAATACACAATCTACTGGTGATGGATCTCTCTATCCTTACCAAGGCTGATCCTTACAAAGTTGCGAGCACCATACTTGAAGCATTTATAAGATGGCAGAACTTGATAAACTTTACATTCCACTAACATAGTCTTTAAGAACTCAGGGTTATCTTCACATCATGAGACATTGAAGAAAACTTTATAGGAGACTTTTTTCATTGCATTTTTCAGTTCTCACATAAACATCTGAAAAAAAGATCACCTAAAACTTGTAGCTTGCATAACATCTGTTGCAAAGGATAAAAAGGAAGAGAAATTCTAAAAAAATATTAGCTAGGGTCCTACAAATTAAATCAATAGCATATTGTTTGACTTCTATGTGAAAATATATGAAGATGTCAAGAAAAACAATGGAAAATTTGGATCCAGGATAAGTAAAAAGTGAAAGCAAAGAGTCTGCCTGGTACAGTGCAAGGAACCCTATCTCTTGATGAAAAGGACTAGGGTTCAAATCCTGCTCAGATACTGCCTCTGTGACTTTGAAGTCACTCAATATCTCTAGACCTCAGTTTTCCCCACTATAAAATGGAGAATGTCCATGAAGACCTTTCAAGCACTTGAACTATGACTGTATGATTTCATAAAATGTCATTATTCTTACAGTACCAATATTTTCTTCTAGAAATGTTGTAGGTGCTGTATATTATTTCATTAAAAATAAAACTGATTATATCTGTACATATAGCTAATAACTCATTATTACTGTGGACAGTCATCATTGAATTGGCTTTTCTATATAATCAGAATTCTGACTTGTTGGTGTAAATATCAAAATTAGGAAAACAAAAATGAGTAAAAGATATGTTTTGCAATGAAGCAATTCAATCCTGATCTACTGAAACAAGTTATTGATAATAAAAATATGGAGTGGAGAAAAGGAAGGATATAATCACAAATTATAATAATTTCATATTGAAGTCTAATGGATGAGAGTCATTTACCATAAAAAAAGTTCAGAGGAACATAAAAAGAAAGTTAACAAATTCTTGCTTTACTTTTTTAAGGAGAGAGATACAGAGACAGAAAGAAAGATAGACAGACAGACAGACAGACAGACAGACAGAGAGACAGAGGCATGCCAAAGGAAACAGCAGTTTGGATCATAGCTTCATTTGTAAGATCTAATGAATATGGCTGGTGGATGGTTAGGAACAGTACAACCAGAGTTGGAAAGTACCTTTTACCTTAAAACAGGGGCTCTTAAAATTTCTTGGGCCTTTGACAGTCTGGTGAAGCCTTTGGACCTCTACTCAGAATAATGATTTTAAATGAACAAAATAAAATATTTAGGATTGTGACAGAAACCAATTATATTGGAAGATAGCTATATATTTTTTTAAAAGTTTGTAGATACCAGGTTAAGAAATACTACTTTAAAAGGAGTTTTGTCTAAGTTCCTCTTAGAAATTGAATCGCTTTTACAAAATCCCTAACAAATGGTTATCCAACTTCTAATAACTGGGAGCTCATTACTCCCTAAAACATTTCATTTCACTTTTGGATGGTGCTAACTGTTTGGAAACTCTTCCTTAAATTGAATTAAATTTTGCCTTTATGAAATCATTTTATATCGATGGTAACTGTAAACTTTTACTAGATGCTAGGTCAATATGATTCATTCCTTCCTTTCTCCAGACTCCTTTTTTTTCCTTTTAGGGCAACATGATCCTTCCAGTCACCATTATCTGCAATCTTGGGGGCATCCTTAACTCTTCCTTCTCCCTTACCCTTTCTATCCAGTTACCAAATCTTGTCATCCATCTCTTAGACAAATTTAATAGACTTCTGATTGGTACTATTGCCTCCAGCCTTTTCCCTCTCCAATGCACCTTACCCATAGTCATCAAACTAGTATCCAAAAACCCCATCTACATCATAATTCCATTCAAGCCATTAAGTCAGTAAACATTAAGTGCTTATTCTGAATCAGACTCAGTGGTGGTAGAGCTTACAGTCCAATTGGAGAAGACAAAAATAAAAGGAAGCTGGAAAAGTGAAAAGGGGAAAGTAGTCCATTCTTAAGAAGCAAGATCTTCCTTGGGTGTCTTCCTTGAAATGGAAGTTCTAGGAAAAACCAGCCAAACATAAAGAGTGACCATTAAATAACACCAACAGCTGCCTGTTCCCTCTAGGATAAAACACAAAATTCTCACGAGGCTCAACATTTAAAGCTTTCAGTTACCTGGCTCCCACTAAGTTCTCCTGTCGTAACAATTTTCAGACATTTTTCATTCTAATTAGATTAATTAGCTGCCTATTTTCTACATGATATTCCATCTTTTCCTTTCATGCTTTGATGCATGTAGTACAACATGTCTAGAATGTACTCCTCACCTCTGTCTTAAGTAGAGTCCCTCCTAACTTGCTTCAAAGCACAGACTAAATAATCAGATTCTACCCAGGGTCGTTTCTTAAACACCCTCTTTTTTTATTTATTTTTGTATTGTCTCCCTTTGAAATACTTCTTATTACTTTGTGTGTTCATTATCTTTTTCTCAGTGGAAATTTTTAATATCTCTTTATATGCCCAAAGACTAACTATGACTATTACTGGGTAGATGGGTTGCAAGGTTATTCATATGAGGTCAAATACAATAGCCTAAGATCCTTCCCACTTCTTGCACCTGTACTCATATACACATATATAGCTCACATGCAAAAACAAAAATTCCATTTGGAATGGAACCAATCTTTTTCAAATCATGTTGACAGGACTCGTCTAAGGGTAGGGAAAGATGTGATCATATAATTAATTTTTTTAAAAAGTACACTTTTATTGGAATTAAAAAAGATTAATACAACAGACTCACTATTTTCTGAACTTGAAGACAGATGTTTTATTCATTTCTTAAAACTTTATTTTCTTAGCAACCCAGAAAGGTTTTTTTAAATTATAGTTTCAGAAATTAAGTTAAATGGTTATTTTAAGACATCCCAAATCAAGATTTTTCCTGCACTAGGTGATCAGTTCCATTACAAATGGTTCAGTTACTGAAAGTCAACTACAGCAATGTCTATATATTAAAAATAGGAAGTCAACAATATTTTCTGTTTACTTTGTGTTTAGTCCTATGTTATATAAGCACTGGTGATTATAAAGAAATGAAAAAAGATTATTCCAATTGTAGCCCCTGCCCTCAAAGAGCTGACATTCTAAAGGGGATGCAAACTTGCAAATAATTATGTACATATAAGATGCATGCAAATAGAAACATAGAATTCCAGGGTTAGAAAGGATCTTTTGGATCATCTTAGTTCAACTCCCAACCAAAACATAAATATTGCCTACCACATTCTCAACAAATGAATCTTCAAGATCTTTCTTTTGTTTTTTGTTTTGTTTTGTTTGTTTTTATAATTTAAGGAAATGAGGTTAAGTGATTTGCCCAAGGTCACAGAGCCAGATAATTATTAAGTGTCTGAGGCAGGTCCTCCTGACTCCAGGGCCTGCGCTCTATCCACTGCACCACCTAGCTGCCCCTCCAAACTCTTAATACTTCCATAATAGCTAACTCACTACCTTGTGAGGGATATTCTGATACCAATTTGTTTGAGAGAGGAAAAAAGACTGTGGATAGGTGTTTTGTGCGAATTATGAGAGCAAAATGGGGCCTGTCTGGAAGGTGGATTTCAAGGGGACTTGAATGATAAGTAGAGCTTTTAATAGGAAAGGCTTTTCAGAGGAAAAGGAGTTCATAATGACAGTTAAAGTATTCTGGAAATGATTAGAGGGAAAAACCCAACTGTATAACTCTGAGAAATGTTGCTTACCATCAACAAGACATTGAATCTTGTAGCTCATTTATCAATTGCAAGGAATAACAATGACGACTTCCTCGCTCTTCTATGAGGTATTTCTTGAGTGCTAATTAGGAGGACGGCATCTGTTAGTCATTGAAAGGGATCTGTAGACTCAGGGCCATTTTAATTATGTTCAGAAAATGACAGACCCCAGAACATATTTCTTTTGAAAAGAGACACTTAGAAACTTAGAAAATAGAGAACAGGCTCCATTAGAAATGTTTCCTTTATGGGAATGCCCCTGAGACAGCTTCTGCTTCAAAAGTGGTTTGGAAAAATGTCACAAAGAATACACTATTTTCTTTCAAGAGATAAGCCAATTAATTAATTTTTAGTTTCAGGCTGACTAGAAAAAGATAAGTGGCAACTCTGCTTATGTATTTCAAGATTAAAGAAAGACTGAGATATTTTTATGGGTAGGTTGAATACAGCCTATCTCCTTAAAAATGGCCCTGAAAATTTTTCAGCCAGTAAGATTGTACTTTGATACTATAAGTCACATTGGTCTAATAAATGCCTCCCTGACCTGCAGCTGGAGAAGAAATCTTGAGAGGTAAGAATACTTTCCTTAGAGTTTCCTAGCCCCATAGTCTATGAGTGAAGGAGGAAAAGAGAAAGAAAGGAGGGAATGGATGTTAATTTATAGAAACCTAAAAAAAGACAACTTCAGTTATCTGCAGAATGATCCTTTCCATCATAAAAACTGAGACATATTCTGCTGTCCTATTGAATTTTCTAGCCTTCAAGAGAAAGAGGAGGTATCAAGGGTTATATTTCTTGACATTTATGATATTAGAAATTAAAATATTATATTTAATTTTAAGATAATAAATTATTACATGTTAGCATAAATAATGTATTTAAAATAACTATATCTTCCAAAACAAAAATTAGTGACAATAGTGGCATTGCTTTATATATATTAGAAATAGTCTTCCCAACTAGAAAATTTTTGTTTATAATGAATCTTTAACTTTTTAATTATTTGGAGGAAATTGGATTAAATTTTCAGAAATTTAATGTTTTATTTTTCCCAACTACATATAAAACAGCAATTTTTAACTTTCAATTTTTATAATTTTGAGCTCTAAATTTTCTCCCACCTTTTTTCCACTCTTTCCTCATTGAGAAGGCAAGAATTTTATAAAAGTTACACATGTCCAGTCAGACAAAACATATTTCTATATTTGTTATATTGTAAAGGAAAACAAAAAACAAAAAAGTAAAGAAAGCAAAAAAGAAAAGAAACACAATGCTCTATCTGCATTCAGATTCCATCAGTTTTTCCTCTGGAGATGGATACCATTTTTCATCATGGATGATAGAATATTTCAAATAGTTTTTCCTTTTATATTAATGTACCTTTAATCAAGGTTTAATATCCTGTTTATATAAACACATTCGATTGAGACTCTTTGGTCTGTACATTGGATATAGGTGCTTGTGCATGGTTTCTCCCTGTCTCTTTTTGTCTACTATAAACTCTTCTCATTCTACAGCTATGCATCTATTTGTCAACCTTTCTCTTAGTCTCTGTCTCTAACAATTTCTGTTGTCCAGTCTGTCTAATTCTGGTTATTTCTATGTCTCTGTCTCTTTGGCATTTTGGTTTTAGTTATTGCAGTTGAAAAATAAAGTGAAATAGAAAGGACATTATTGACATATATATATTATACCACCACCAAACTCAGTGGTGGAGTACCATAAATGTCAATAATGCTTAATTTTCCACTCAACAGTTAAACCAGAATTGTTTGTGCTAGCCCACTTAATGCAAATATATATATATTCAAGGGTTCTTTTCATCAGATGATGGATTAGTTGACTAGGATATGTAATCATGAGCCTGATTCTCCAGTCCAACGCACTGGTAATTAAGCTAAAATAAATCTAGGAGAGTCAACCTCTACAGGTTCAGGTGACAGACAAATTAAAATTCTAACACAGTTTGTATTTCCTCACTGGACCAGTTCCTTTGATAAGTTCACTTTTTCCACTTTTAGTTTCTGAAAATTTGATACAGAAAATCAGACTTGGATATGCTGAGGAAGCAGTAACAACTGCCCTGTTTCAGTATTCCTACTGCAGACCCATAAATCTCTCCAACAATATAGACTTGACAGCATTCAAGGACTCAACCAATTAAATCTAGATGTTCTAACCTGGTAGTCTTAGACTATATGTCTGGCTTTCTCTTATCACTCCCAATCACACACTCAACATCATTTCCTAAACACTGCTCAGGCTCTGTGTTTGGCTCACATTATTCTTTACTCTAGCTTCACGGTATCTGTCAAAAATCTTTCTCCATTCTTTTAAATTCAGTATAAAAACAAAGAAGTCTTTTCCAGTCATTCCAGTATTGAAAGATCCCCCCTTTCCCTAACTCTCACAGCATTTTTGGTGGCCCTTAACATATAGGGTCAGTTAAAAAAATTATTAAGCACTTCCAGAAACTCTATTAAGGGTTGAGAATGCAAAGAGAAGCCAAAAAACACTGTTCCTATTCTCAAGGAGCTTACATTCTAATTGGGGTGGGGTGAGCAACAGCACATAAATACATAGAAGATATATATATATATATATATATATATATATATGTTTGTTTTTACATACATATACACATTTTTCTATACATACACACATTTCTATAACTTTACTCTTAATCTTAAGAGTCCTATATAAATAAATAATAAAAAGTGAAAAATACATGGCTTTAAGTTCAATTAATGAATAAATACAAAAGAACTTATTAAGCATTTCCTTTGTGTGAAACACCATGCTATGTCTTGGGGATAGAAATAGAGGAACAAGGCACTCCTTGCTCTTAAGAGGCTCATAGTCTAATGGGGTTCAACATGTTTACTCCAGATTCAACAGTACAACTTTTCTTCAAAGATATGCCAGTTTTTAGAGTATTCTGTATGAAAATCAAACAAGTGTTCATAAAGAGAGAGTGGGTCATCCCACTGTACTTTGTCCCAGGAAATCCATATTCATAATTTTGTGTTCATTCTAGGTTCCCTATTTTAGTATAGACCTTCAAGAGCATACAGGTTGGAGAAGGGTATATTGTAGACATTGGGAAAGTTGAACGTGGAGGAACTTTGGGTAGTCCTAACATACTAGGGACCTAAGGTGCTATATGGAAGATTGGCCCAGAGCCTAAAATAGAGTAATGGGTAGATATTTCAAAGTGAGAGATTTAGGTTCAGTATGAGGAAAAGCAAAGAATTATCCCAGGTTAGATTGGCTACCTCCCTTAGGCAGCTAGGTTGCTCATTGATTAAAGGACCAGGCCTGGAGTCTGGAAGATGAGTTCAAATCTAGACTCAAACACTTATTAGTTGTGCGACCCTTGACAAGTCACTTAACCCTCTTTGCCTCAGTTTCCTCATCTATAAATTGAGGTGGAGAAAGAAATGGAAAACCATTAGAGAATTTTTGCCAAGAAACCCCAGACCCCAAAAAAGAGGTCACAAAGAGATGAACGTGACCAGAATGACTGAACAACAGCAAATCTCTCTAGAGATCTTCAAGGGGAGATAGGATGATGGCTCAAGATGGTCATTGTAGAAAGCATTCCTTTCTTGGCCAGTTGCAGACTGCACTAGATGGCCCATGAAATCTGTCAGACTCTGACATTCAGGGTTCTTCTGTTTAGTTTTTTCACCCACTCCATAAATTGCCTTAGGCAAATTCGCATTGTTTTATTCTTTCACCAACTGGAATGTTACTGAAATTCAATAATTGGAAAAGTTACCGCTGTCTAGAGAGACAGCCATGCACAGTGGAAGGAGCTCCTGACTGGAAGCCAAGATACCTGCCTGTGCTTCCCACTTGTATAATTGTCATTCTGAGCATTTCATTGACCTTCAGTTACTTCATCTGTAAACTTATGTTGGCTCCCCATGGAGCCGTGGGGATGAGAGTACCTTACAAAACTGATTTACCACAATGATGTCAACTTCTATTAGATTTACAGAGCTCTCTTCCTTCTGACCTACTCCTCAATGACCACAATGCTTTCCAGAACAACATTCTACACTCTAATAACTACATAAAACAAAGAAGTTTGAAACATGTAAGAACTCTAATCATTACAGTGATAACCATGATAACATAAGACCAATGACAAAGAAAGCTACCTACTTCCTGATAGAGACCTGAATAATAATGATAATGATGATGATTATAATAATAGTTTACATTTCTATACTGCTTTAATGTTTGCAAAGTATGTTATGAATTTGACCTAATTTTGTCCTCTCAATACTATACATATTATTATACCCATTTTACAGATGAAGAAACCGAGACAGGCAAATTAAATGAAATTCCAGGGTTGTACAACTACTACTACTAATATTTAATGGTAATGATAACATTTATATAGTGCTCACTATGGATCAGGCACTCTGCTAAACACTTTACAGTTATTACACCTCATTTGATTCTCACAGAAGCCTTAGGAGATAGGTGCTGTAATTAGCTTCCTTTTATAGATGAGGGAAAAGGCAAACATGTTAAGTGACTTGCTTAAGATCATACTACTAATACGCGTCTGAGACCAGATTTGAACTCAGATCTTCCTGACTTTAGTGTTCTGTCCATTGTATCAGCTAGTCACCCTGATAATGAAATAAATATTCAGAATGAGACATACTCTGGATATGGATAATACAGGCATTTGTTCACTTGCATATATATATGTGTGTGTGTATATTTATATATATATCTTTACAAGGATTTGATTTTGTTTTCATTTTTTTTCTTCATGGTGGGAGGTGGTGTTAAGAAGGAGGAAAAAAATAAAAGCTTCTTAATTTAAAAAATAGACAAAACTAAGCCAGAATCCAAATAGATAATGGATTGTAGCTGGAATATTTCCCATGCCTCCCAATAATATGTGACTTCAAATGAATTTTGGTACTTTTTCTATAAACAAAGGTGAATTAAACTTTTCTCAGAGAGCATTTAATTAACAAAATTAAGATGAGAAATCTGAATGGATGAGTACTACTGGTTCTAGCTGATCTGAGCTTTGGGGAATCAGATGACATCATTGCTCTGTATTCAGAAAAAAATGAGGGAAAATGCCCAATAGCTACATTATTGGAAATCTTAAAATAATCTTGGATCATGAGAAAGTACCAGTTCTATTATTCATATGAGATGGGGAATGCTAGAGATTTGGGAATAATGAAACACAAGGCCAATTATCACTTATTTGTTTGAGAACACTGAACTACTGTATGATAGCATTTCTTCAGTGCTATCATTTAGCTGACCTGGGCAGAAGGATTAGAAAGTTAATGTCAATTTTAATGTCAATGCTTATCATTATCCCAGGGAAATAAATGCTAACAAAAAAAAGTTGGCACAAGATTTGAATCACATTCAGTCTCAAATGAAGAAATTACTTCAAGTGATTTGCCTATCTTTCATAAGCAAAATCCCTATGTATTTGTGTAAGAGTGTTGAACTTAAAAGTTGATTCCTAACTGTTATGGCTGTGGGATCTCAAGACAGTAACACACACACACACACACACACACTCTTTGAAGGTGGACACACCATCTTCTGAACTATCTCATTTCATTTTTTAAAATTTCTGTAATAAATATTTCCTTATATCAAGCTAAATTCTTTTTCTCCATAATTCACACTCTTGTCTCTAGTTTCTGTCCTTGGGGCCAAGCAGAAAATAAATAATATATATATATATATATATATATATATATATATATAATATATATGTATGTATATATACACATACACATATATATATACATACACATATATGTATGTATATATATTATATATGATATATACATACACATGTAATCACTCTTTAATTTTGGAAAAACATCTATTTTATGGTCCCCAAATTATCTTTTATGCAAAATGGATGTTCTCAAATCCTTCAGTGATACCTATATAAGATTTTTTCTGTCTCAATCTTTTCATCTGTAACATAATGCACTATCCCACAGTGTTTTTATAAGAATTAAATGATTTAGGGGGTGGCTAGGTGGCACAGTGGATAGAGCACCAGCTCTGGAGTAAGGAGTACCTGAGTTCAAATCCGGCCTCAGACACTTAATAATTACCTAGCTGTGTGGCCTTGGGTAAGCCACTTAACCCCATTGCCTTGCAAAAATGAAAAAAAAAAGAATTAAATGATTTCATGCGTATGTATACATGTAAACATACATATATACATATGAACTAGATGATTCAGTGGAGAGAGCTCTAGGTCTGAAGTCATAAAGACCTGAGTTCAAATCTAGCCTCAGACACTACCTGTCTGAGGGCAAATCACTTAATCCTGTTTGCCTTAATCCACTGGAGAAGGAATCACTTCAGTATCTTTGCCAAGTATGGTCCATAGAGTCATGAGGTGTTGGACACAAGTGAACAGCAATAGACAAACATGTGCATACACACATAAATGCAAAGCACTTTATAAAAGTTAGAGTTCTATATAAATGTCAGCTATCACCTACCTACTTTCTATCTTCCCTCATATATTTCTATTAAATTTGAGAGTGCTTTGGAAACTGCAATGTTTTATATTTATTCAATTAATGCACACTCAATATAAATCAGAACCTGTGTTGGGTGCTAGAAATACAGTAGACCCTGATATCTAGGAACTTAGTTTAAGGGATTTCCAGTTGAAGAGGGCAAATATGCATCCGACTATGATAGAAGAAAGTATGACATAGAAGTGATAGAGGGTAAGCTTCTTGAGGACAGTGTCTATATCTGTAAGCTTAGTCCCTATCAACATGTTTGAAACATATTGTAATAGAAGCCTAATAATAAGAAATAAATGCTTTAAATGTATATGTGCAAAAGAGGCATACAACTGGTATGCTGCAAGAAATTTCATGGAGAGAAATTTGAGAGAGGAAGGCTTTGTGAAATAGTTGCCACCTGAGTAAAGGTGGGTTCAAATCCATCTCATCTGATAAGTCTTTTCCCCTGACTAGTTGCAAATAGTTTTTATTAATTGAATCAAATATTCATAACTGAATTTGACAGGGTCTAGTTACCTCTTTGAATCAATTCCAATCACTGTATTAAAGACTGGTTCATGCCCTAAGAAATTTGTATAAAATTCAAAATAAGGTAAGAAGAGATCCTGCATATCTGAATTTGAGAAGTTGGAGCAAGCATGGAAGAAAGAGGACTGATCTGTGGCAGAGAAGTTGACTATAGGAGCATCTTTGGCTCTATGGAAAATCTATGGGAAGGAAGGATCTGGCTCAGGAAAGTCTCAAGAAAAAGAAATACTGTTTTTCCAACTTCTCATTCCAATGCCTATCTAATCCACAAACACTATAATATTTTCTGCTGGGTCATTACTTGAATATTTCCAGCAAATTGAATTTTGCCTCAAGCAAAGAGTTCAGGTGTTAATTAGAGATATAAATGCATGATTAGGCTGAGAACTCATCCACTCTCTAGGTATTGGGAATTTTTCCTAAATGGAGGCTAAGAGCAATTATGACTGCATTGAAAACTTTTCATGTAAAATAAACTCCCTAAAACCAAAGAGAAGGAAACTAATGAACCTTAGAGGTCATTGCATTGTCTCCCATACTTAAAATGAGTAACATGCTGATGTATTACTGCTATCATTTTTACTTGACTTCTGTACTAATGCAGTGAGGATTTAGGTCTGACTGTATCTAGGATACAAATGTACAAGATTCTGTTCTAATGTATTATTTTAAGTAGAGAATAAATACTAGGAGAGAAATATTTTCTTTCCTATTCCTTCAAATAAATCTGAACTAAACAAAAAGGGGAAAATTTTCTTTTTTTCACTTTTGATATAACTTACGAGTGATCAACAGTATCCTCAGTATTGGTGCATGTAAAAGTGGCTTACCAAATTTTAAGTTCTTTCTTCTTGTTAATTTTTTTCTTTTGCTCAAGGTCACACAGCTAGGTAATTATTAAGTCTCTGAGGTCAAATTTGAACTCAGGTCCTCCTGATTCCAGGACCATTACTCTATCCACTGTACCACTTAGCCATTTGTTTTGATCCCTGGAGGTCAATTTCAAAGTATGATTGATATGAAGGAAACACCAAAGAATCCCTGAGAGAAGGGATAATTCGCATTCATATCCCACACACCATGACTAGGCTATAGATGCTTACTAATGGATTGATGGATGGATGAGAAAAAATCTTTAGAAAGTTACATGTTCAGTACGACTGATAGAGAGCTCAAGGCGGAGAGTTTTCAGAGTTGAGTTCCAGACTTCACCTTGGGAATGGTGAAGTCATCACAATCCTCAGTCTTCCTTCAGCTGTCAAATTGGGAATGAATCAAATTCTAGACCATAGAAGCTTA